>NW_009211200.1:0-10817 GCF_000690835.1 Fulmarus glacialis
AATATATCTTTATATTAAGACGTTAACAGGTCTTTACACCTTATCTACAATTTTATCTATAATCTATTATCTATGCATGTATAATGGTTAACCTATGTGAATTCTAGGAATATAAAGAATATAGGGATTTCTCCAATCCTGTCATAGCTCATCTGCACTGAAAGGAAAGTGAGGTAGTCTCAGAAAGTGAAGTACACAGTTGTGCCCCTTATTCTATGTTACATACTTGGAGAATGAAGCAGTTGTTTGAGAATGTGGACAATAGCTATATGGTTTTTCAATACCTTATGAAAAACTTTCCTCCAACAGAGTATTTGATTTTTTTTTCCCATTGTTTGAGAAAAATCTCTTAGAAGTCAATGAGTTTACTTTTACATATCCAATGTATAAGAAATGTTTATTTTTTTTTCACTTTTGTAAACTTATTACAAAAGATTGCAAACCTTATTTTAATGTTTAACTTAAATTTACTATTTATGATATGAATTTGTCCATTAATAAACATGATATCTGTTTGGGGGACAAGATATCTACAGAAAAAATGGAGTATCATCTTTGGAGAAATTAAGTCCTGTAGCATGAATTCAGTTTTCTAAAGGCAAAACACTGCTGTAAAGGCTGTTTTGAAAAATGGTGGTACCAGCTATAAAGATCAATTTCTGATGGCAATTCATAAACTGGCCATAGAAAAGGCCATGCATAGGTTACTAGAGGTTTGGGATGTCAACAGTATTTGGAAGATGAAAAGCATGAGCTACTTTGTCCTATGACTGTGAAATGGTAACAGGTTAAGTGTGTATACCAATAGAAAAGGAAGCTCTGCAATGGCTGTATCAAAATTAATATTCACTGAAAGAGACAGGAGTTGTGGGCAAAAATATTATCTGATTGTGTATGCAAAGACTGTATCAAATTGTATTTGCACAGGCAGGCAGATCGAGAATGCTGTCATCCTTAATTCTGAAATCCCTAACTTTTGAACTCTGACATTCTTTCAACATAATTTTTCAATATACCATGTAATGTGTAATGCATATATGCAGAAAAGGCAGTTCTAACAGTAACATACTCTCACTTTATATGCTGTTAGCTATTTCTTTTCTCAGAAAACTAATCAAACCCCAAAGCATTTCACAATTTGCAACAGAAGCGAATTGACTTTCTTCTAAGGGTCTTAATTTTTTCTTTTTGTTACTTTTAAAAGTTATGTGTGCCAGCTAATTTTACTTTGATTTGCATTTATATACCACATTTTTATTTTTGATTGTCTGAAAGGAAAGGAAAATCAAATATGTTAAAAAGCTCAATTAATGTCTGTCTATTCTGCTCTTACAGATATGGTAAAAGCTGATGCTTTCAAAGGATCTTTTTCTATTACAAAGGTGTCTTTTTCTAGTACAAAGGTGATTTGTAGTAACAGAACAAAACTGTATTAAAATTTAAAAAAAAAAAAACAAACTCCTAGGAGTATCAATCAGAATTGGCATTTAATTTGTATTCCACCAGAACATTTTAACATGCCATCTTATTTCAGCAAGCAGATGGTGTAGCGTTCAGTTCTTAGCTGTTGGGAATGTTGATGGACTCATCATCTTTGGCACAGTTTGTGTTGTACTTTTTAAGGAATAACACTTTACACTAATTGACAGAAAGTACACAGTTCAGCTAGGCACCCAATGATCAGCACAGAGTGATGCATTATATGAAGTTAGTGCTTCACTAACTTCAGTTAGTAACTTCAGTTTTCCGATAGTCTGAAAGATTTCAGGTCAAGAAGCGTTAGTCAATTCATGGATTTGATTTACCTGAACTTTGCCTGTTTAAGACTAAATGTCTGAGCTCAGGTGTTTTGGTTTTTTCTTGTTTTTTGTTTTTTTTTTTTTTAATACGTAAAATATTGTCCAGGCAGTTTGAGGAATTTACCTTGCTTAAGGGAATCCTGGAGATTTATATACATATCGGTAAGAACACATTGTAGCTGCAGAAAAAGTGCTTTTCTGCGTCTTTAATCAGTGTGATTTTACAACCTATAAGAAAGGTAAGTTACAAAAGAACTGTTTTGGTTTTTAAAAACCCAACTTCTGAGACATTGAGTCCCATTTTTTCCTTCCTCTGCTAGGTGTGTCCATTAAATCTCAGACTTGTACATTTTATTATAAAAAGCAAAATATTATATTGCTCAAAGTACAGGATAAACCCTTTCCCACTTGAAAAACCATCTCAATGATAAAATAGATCCTACTTTCCCCAAAATACATACTGTCTGAAGAGAACAATTCAGTATAAAAGAGGTTTCAATCACTTGTTCAGAAAGAGTCATAGCTAAAGTCTGTTTTAAAAACCGTTTGCTGATTTTACATACAAGATTTTTGGCCAAGAGACAGCAGTGTTTAAACAGTGAATCATAAAATATAAAATTGCACTAAACAAAATAAAAAGAATAGAGATAAAATAAGATGATGTTACTGCTTCATAATTGCTTTATTATAACTCTCCATATATAACTGCCTATATATAACTGCCTTATTATTCAAGAGTTCATTGATTCAAAAAGAGATGATGTAGGACACAAACAATATCCTAAGCTTTCTAAATGAAGGGTTATTTTTTAAAGGATTTTGAAAGGAGTAACTATCAATTTATTGGAAGTGCAACTCTGAAGGTTCTTACTCAATCAGTTCAATCTGTATCTGCTCAGCATATAACAATTTAGATAGGTTTTTTTTTTAGCTCTTGTCACTTAACTGTATAATAAATCTGTGTTCACCACAGAAAAATAAATTGTCTTTACAGAAAAGAATAGGCTGAATATTAACCCTTCAGCATGTAACTTCTAGACCTGTGTTAAGACAAGCTCTGAAGCTCTTAAATTATTCATCTTTCCTAACCTGAGAAATTTATTGTGCAGAAATGACTGTGTTGTTCGAAAAAAAAAAAAAAAAAAACAACTAAAAAAAAGCTATGCGACCTTTTCAGGAGATGATCCACATATTAATGAACACAGTGAAAATACCCACTGATAAACACCATTGTTCTCAGCCACCTGAATGATGTTTTTTTAAAAAGGTATTTGGCAGGTTAAAACTAAGTACACTAGAAAAGAGAAGATCAGTGAACAGGAACAGAGGAAGAGAGATGTTGAGAAAGAAAAGCAGAAAGAGGAGAAAAGAAATCTTTGAGAGGCATGATGACACAAAACTGTTTACACCAAATTTAAAAATGAGAGGAAAAAAATATTTTCTCTATCTAGATAGACTGATAGGGAGGACTCCAAGCATGTTCTGAAAAACAGATTTCTTGTTGAAGTCACTATGCAGTTTAAACTCCTATTGATTTCAAGAAAATTACACACTGAATTAGAGTGTAAGATTAGTTAGCTGAAAAAGCTGAATTAGAGCTTTAAGATTAGTTAGCTATTAATTCAGAAATACAAATTACTGAATAAAATTTAGTATGATTTTGATATTGGTTTTGGTTTTACCATTTTAATGTAAAATAAATTTCCATGGTATCATTTCAGTTACTCCAAACAATTTCTTAGCAATATCACTAAAAATGTCCCAAACTTTTTCACCTTATCCTTTTAATTTTAGATTACAGTTTTGAAAGGATTTCATTGCAAGTCTACAAAGACTGCATTGGAGCCTGAGATAGCAAAACAATATATTCATGTGTTAAGAGTGTCCAATGAAATGGTATTACAAGGTGAGATAAAAGTAGTGAAAGAAATGCGATGTAAATCTTTCAATGCTTTGTTTATATTATCAGGATTAATGTATCAATGTCTATAGGAAACAACAGGAAACTAATACAATTTTAGAGCTTCTTTTTTTTTCATATTTGTTCAGAGTCTCAAATTACCATTGATTTTTTTTTTTTTTACTAAGGGCTCTTTAGTGTGATTCAACGAGGTACTCAATTTCAGCATGTTCTTAACTTAGAGGGTATGAACAGTCTATACAAGTCAATATGACTAAAGGTGCTTCAAAGTAATTACTATTAATGATCCATTTTTCACAGCGTAAAACAGTTTCAAATGTGGAGTCCATTTTGTGTGACAATAAAGAGAAATTAAGAAGATGTTTTCATTGGTAATGTAATATGCAAAAGTTCTGCCTGGTCCCTTTATACAGCTGTTCTGTCATATATATATTTTCAATCTATTCTGTAATAAATAACTGTGTATCTAAAAACATCACCATCTCATGAAGTTTTCTTGAATATTTGTTAACGGCATATGTATGTTATCCGCTTCTCTTCAGTATTTGTTGAATGAACAAACAGTCCACAGAATTAACTCATGTATGAAATCCACATAGAGGCCAGTACAGATTGTATTGCTGTTGATGTAGCTGAAACGTAGTGCCTTTCCTCTCTGAGTATTTGTTTTTTCTCTTTGCCTGAATTATTATTGCAGTTTCCCTCCAAGAACTTCCCTCCTAAGAATAATCTCTCATGTATTTTCATGGCTTTTTCTTTTCATGATGAAGCATACAATATGAAGAACAATGGGATGTTACACAGATGTATCAAAAACTTTAGATTCTTCTAACTTTTCAAAACACTTTCTAATTAAAATATTTGGAACACATGCTTCTTTATATTAGAGCTAAAATATCTGGGAAGAATAGCATCCAAATATGATTGAAGAAGTTCTGTGTACACTTGTACTGATCCAAAGCTGTGTATTTTATATGTTGGCAAAAAATATCAGATAACATTTAATTAACCATACATTATTTTTCTTAATATTTACCACATATTTCTGTTATTGCATATTAGCCCCAGAAACTGCAGCCATAGACCAAGACTTGACAGTTCCAGCTGTGGTAAAAGAACAAAAGGCTCTTTTTTGTACTCCTGGAAAATCCTTGGTGTTGTAAGTGATAACATTGTGGGGGAAGACTTGTGTAACAATGGTATAAAACTCATAAAAATATGTTGGTTTGTTTTTTTTTAATAACAGACACAATCTTCTTTAACATATTTTACATGAAAAGGAAATCTTAACTTTCTTTTGAAACAATGATATTCCAGTGAAATGGACTATAACTCTATAACATTTTTACAATAGATTAAGTGCTCCCAATAGAACAACGCTTAACCAAAGCTCTTTAAATAGGAAAAAATCAAGTCTTCTGGAGACACAATTCTCTTCCTCTGTTCTCAGAGCACTTTGAGTATTTCAGAACTTTCAAAAACTGATAGAATTTTAGGATTATGCTTATCAAGCCTAAGTGCAAAATCAAGACCAAAGACACGGCTAAAATCTACTCTTCTCTACAACCTCTCACTTAACCTTTTTTCCGTAGCATTACTGCTGCAAAATGGCTACCACATTTCTAATCCAAAGGCAGACAGATGATAATGTTGGAATTCAGCAATGCAGTGAAGCAGACTCTCTGTTTACCCTGCTGTTGCTGAAAAGCTATAAAATGAAAGGTTCTTTGTAAATGTAAAATAATATTACAGTTGATATGTCAAGTGGAGTTGCATAATGTATTTAAATACAGTAACTGAAAACTGGAGGCAACAATTTGCTTTTAAATATCTATGGAAGAATATTGCAAAACATTTAGTCAGCATTAAAGATCTGTATTAAATATTCTTCCTACAGTCACATTATAGAAAATATGTCTTAAGATGTCTATATATTTCCTTTGTCACTGAAATTTTATCAAATATACCTCTACACTAAAATAGTTCCTAGTGGAGTTCAGGATCCTGCGAGGAGAAAGCAGGGCTAAAAGCAGGATCACAGCCCTGGACTCCAAGAGACAAGATCTTGGTCTCTTCAGGAATCTACTTGGAAGAATCCTGTGGGATACAACCATGGAGAGAATAGGGTCCAAGACAGCTGAATGATAGTCAAGGATCACCTCCCCCAGTCTCAAGAACAGTCCACCTTGAAGAGCAGGAAGTCAAGCCACGGTAGCAGGAGGCCTACATGTATAAACAAGGAGTTTCTGACTAAATTCAGACATGAAAAGGAGTATACAGGAGGTGGAAGTAGGGCCAGGTGACCTGAGAGGAACATACAAACACTGTCTGATTGTGCAGTAAGGGAGTTAGGAAAGCCAAAGCCCACCTGGACTTGAATCTGGCAAGGGATGTGAAGGGCAACAAGAAAGGCATCAAGAGGTACATCAGCTGCCAAAAAAAAAATTGGGAAAACATGGGCCTGCTGCTGAATGCAGCAGGGCTCTGGTGACAGAGGACACAGAAAAGGTCCAAGTACTCAGTGCCTTCTTTGCCTCAGTCTTTCTTGGTAAGACCAGCCTTCAAAAATCTCAGGCCCTGGAGATCAGGGAGAAAGTCTAGAGCAAGGAAGACTTACACTTTGTAGAGAACGATCAGGTTAGGGAACATTTGAACAAACTGGACATAAACAAGTCCAGGAGACCTGACAGGACTCACCCACGAGTGCTGAGGATGCTGGCCAATTTCATTGTGAGGTCACTCTCAATTACCTTTGAGAGGTCATGACAGTTCAGAGAGGTTTCTGAAAATGGGAAGAAAGCAGTCATCACTCTGATCTTCAAGAGGAGGGATCTAGGAACTACAGGCAAGTCAGTTTTATCTCAGTCCCTGGGAAGGTGTTGCAGCAATTAATCCTGGAAACCATTTCCAGGCACAAGAAGGACAAAAAACTGATCAGGAATAGTCAACATAGATTTATGATAGGGAAGTTGTGTTTAACCAACCTAACATCTTTCTACCATGAGGATGGTAGCTTGGTGGATGAGGGAAGACAGTAGACACTGTTTATCTTGACATTAGCAAGGCTTTTGACACTATCTCCCATAACATCCGCATAGAAAAGCTGACATGGGACAGTGGACAGTGAGATGGACTGAAAACTGGGTGAACAGCCAGGGTCATAGGGTTTGTGACCAGCAGCACAACATCCAGCTGGAGGACAGTCACTAGAATTATACCCCACAGTGTTTATATTGTGTCCAATATTGTTTAAGCTTGTCTTTAGTGATCTGGATGATGGGCCCAAGTAGAGGACACAAAACTAGGAGGAGTGACTGATACACCAGACAGTTGTACTGCCATTCAGAGGGGTCTTGACAGGCTGGGCAGATGAAGAGAAGGGAAGAAACTCATGAAGTTCAACAAAGGGAAACCCCAAACCTGGCACCTGGAGAGGAACAACCCCATGCATCAGTGCATGCTAGGTACCAACAGGCTGGAAAGCAGCTTTTCAGAGAAGGGCTTGGGGGTCCTGGTGAACAACAAGTTAAATATGAGCCAGCAACGTGTCCTTCTGGCAAGGAAGGCCCCCAACATTAGTAAGAATGTTGCTAGCAGGGAAAGGAGATGATCTTTCTCCTCTACTCAGCTCTACTGAGGCCACATTTAGCTTGCTGGATCTGATTCTGGGTTCCCCAGTACAAGAGAAGCATGAACATATTGGAATGAATCCAGCAAAAGGCCACAAAGATGATAAAGGGTTTGGAGCATCTCTCATACAAGGAGAAGCTGATAGAGCTGAGACTGTTCAGCCTCAAGAGGAGAAGGCTCAGGGGAATTTTATCCTTGCATATAAATAGCTGATGGAGTGTAGTAAAGAAGAGTGAGCTAGGCTTTTCTAAGTGGTGCCCATGACAGGACAAGAGGCAATGGGCACAAATTGAAATTCCACCTAAACATAAGTATGGCTCACCCCTATACATGAGGGTGATTTGAACAATTGGTTGCCCAGAGAGGTTGTGGAGTCTCTGTTCTTGAAGATATTAAAAACTCAACTGGGCATAGTCCTGGGCAACTGCTCTAGTTGAGCCTGCCTGAAGCAGAGGAGGTTGGACTAGATGATCTCGAGAGGTGCCTTCCAGCCTCAGCTGTTCTGTGACAACGAATGTTGAAGTTGACTCTGAGTAGCAGGCTGAGTAAGATGACCTCCAGAGATCCCCTTCAACCTACATTGTTTTGTGATTCTATAAAGACATTTGTTCAACAATAATTTTGATAATCAATAGTGAAATATGTAAGGATAAAAAAGATAGATTAAAATATAGTTTCATTTCAGACAGTTTTTGTTTGTTTCTTCTCTCTGTTTTTGAAGTCTGGAATTGTGTGAAAAAATTGGCGTTTCTTTTAAGATATTATTATTATTTTAACCTATTGGCTATCAGACATTTTCAAATGAAGCCTTAAAGCAATCAGTCACTGTTTCATGTAACAAATGTACTATGACTCCATTATAAATTGGCAAGCTTATTTCTTCTAACGGATAATAATCATTATTGCTTTTAATGATTACTTTCTGATATGTTATCCAATACTTTCTATTATACTTTTTCTTTGGATGCAGGAGGCCCCTTCAGAGTAGGTACTCATGTAGAAAATAGTTCTTAACATGTCTCATAGAATTAGATATATTATTTGACCTTGATCTATTTTTCTTTATTTCCCTATAGTGTCCAAAGAATATGAATTCATTGTTTAAAATATATTTTCACTGGAAAGCATGAAATATATTATTATGATACTGACAGTATTTGTTGTATTCTGATCTTCTACTCAGTGTGGATTTCAAAAGTCTCTCAATGAGCTTAGTGCTAGTACCTTGTTGTGATACATTTTAGAAGATAGCAGGTACATCAAATTTTGCAAATTATGTTCTCCAAAGGATGATTAAAGAACTACATGCTCTCTGAAAGATTCTTTCCTATAGTCTTTTTTCCAACTAAGAGCTTTAATTTTTTTTTTTTTTTTTTTTTGGGGCGGGGGGACCTGCAATAAAGCTAGTGCTTGAGTCTTCACAGACAAGGATCATGTTACCTTTTAATTTTTTTTCTGATTAACTAAACAGATTTACCTTCTTGTCTCTTTTTTGTAAGGCTGCCATTCCACAGGTCAAACAATATATCACCGCTTTACAGACTTAGAATCTCTCCTGTTATTAATCAAAGGAGCTCATCAGCTTTCATACCCGGAAACCTACAGAAGTAACTAATGATCACGTAACTATTCACTATGATCCCAAAATCCTTTTTAAAGTCACAGCTTTCACAATAAAACATCAATAATAACTTTTTTCTTTTTTTTTTTTTTTTTTTTTTAACTTAATAGCAAGTATATTGAATAACTCTGAAGCAAAAACCAAGTTTTGTGTGACCCCATCCACAGGAAAGACTCCCTTCCCTATTCAAATAGAGCTTGGAAGCCTACTCTTTTGTCAATGGGGATTATATTTTTCAAATACATCAGTGATTGTGTACAATACTAGATTTCTTACATAATAAAAATATTTGTCGTACTATAGCATTCACTGTCCCCAAATCCACATTTCCTGGTAGACCTGTGAGATTGGTTGTTCTCGATTTTTACTGGTGATACAATTATATACAGGTACATTCACTTCCTCATTAGATAACACAGTTCTAGTCATGCAGCTGTATGGCAGATTCGGGCTACATCTAGACTACGTATCTCTATATTTTATCTTTTTAAATCTAGATTCTTTTGAGAAATCCATCTTTAGCACAAAGCAGAATGGTTTTATCTGGGATTACTTTTTTTCAGATTTAAAAGCATGATGCTGGCATCTTTGCATCTGTAATTCCATATGAATGTAATAAGGTAATATGCACAGAATGGCATTTGGAGAAAGAATCTCTAAGTATATTGCAAAATTTGTAGGTAGCAGTGAGTAGGATAAATACTACAGTTGTGTTATTTAGAGCTCATTATATTAATTATATACTTGTCCTGGTTTCAGCTGGGATAGGGTTAAATTTCTTCCCAGTGCTGTGTTTTGGATTTAGCATGAGAAGAATGTTGATAACACACTGATGTTTTCAGTTGTTGCTAAGTGCCCTCCTAGTCCAAGGACAGCTCCCATGCCTACTGACTGAGCTAGGTACCCAAGATGGGAGGGAACATAATCAGGACAGCCAGCCCAGCTGGCCAATGGGGTAGTCCATACCATGTGACGTCATGCTCACTATATGAATGGTAGGCGTGATCCAGGAAGTAGCAATTGCTACCTGGTTATCGGTCAGCGCAGGTGGTGAGCAATTGCATTGTGCATCACTCATTTTGTATATTCTGTCATTATTATTATTATTTCCCCTTTTCTCTTCTATTAAACTGTCTTCATCTCAACCCACGAGCTTTTCTCACTCTCACCCTTCTGATTCTTTCCCCGTCCCATGGAGGGGAGTGGGGTGGAGGTAGTGAGCGAGCGGACGCATGGTATTTGGCTGCCTGCCAGGCTAAACCACGACAGTCTTTTTTGGCGCCCAATGTAGAGCTCGAAGGGTTGAGATGACAACAGATCTGACCAAAGAGTGTTAAGACAAAATTGTTATAAGCATTACAAAATTGTTATAAGCATTCATTATATTGACTGGTCACAATGTTGATTTATTGGCTCTCAAAGTTGTGGGGCTGGCTCTCTATGTTGGGTTATGCAATACCTTGCTTGCAGTATATGTTCCCTTTTGTGCTGTTTATCATTATTCGGAACTGGGCCAAGATTATAATTTTGCTGCTGTTTTATGAGGTGATAAGATCATTGTTCACAAGTCTGATCTGGTATCTGTACTCAGCACTGCTGTCACCTCTGTACCTCGGGAACCATCTCTTAGAAACTGTTAGTAATTACACTTTTTTCTCCTCAGAGAATGAATTTAAGGGGGAGGCAGCATGGGACACTTTCTCCCACCTGTTCATCTTCCCTTCCATATCTTCAGAAACTCTCTTTTCTTCTTCCTTCATGAAGATGTCCACAATATTCCCTGAGAATTTTGAATATCCTTGGGATGTTCAAACAAGTGTGTTCATATTGCTATGTCTCCTGAATG
>NW_009211201.1:0-26186 GCF_000690835.1 Fulmarus glacialis
ATTAAACTGTTTTTATCTCAACCCAGGGGCTCTCGACTTGTGCCCTCCCGATTTTCTCCCCCATCCCACTGGAGTGGGGGGTGAGCGAGTGGCTGGGAGGGGGTTATTTGCTGGCTGGGGGTAAAACACGACACCATGGAACCACTAAAGTTCTATACATTCCTAAAAAGGTACAACCAAACTGATTACCAAAAAAAAAAAAAAAAAGGGAGGCATTTTCATTAAATAAATAAACAAATTGCAAATTTGTTATGGAAGCAGGATTTGTTGGATTTCTTTTCTAGCAACTCAGGAAAATATGAGAGTTGGGGCTTTTCATTTTACTGGAAAATCAAACGAGGCAGATATACAAAATCATATTCTGCATAGCTCATCATTGTATATGATTGTTTTTTCCCTAGAGGGTTGTACAGAACAGAGCTCAGTAAAATAAATAAATAAACCAAAGTACCATACCAATTAATAACAGTCAGTTTTTTAAGGCTTGCAGACCTGTGAATGATTGTTTTAGATTTATTGGATTATTAAACTAAACGTGAGTTTAGCTGTTCTTTTGCAAATAAACTTAAATCATTGTACTTACAGTTTGAATACCTTGGAAATAATAACATGCAGTCCTGTGAATGTATTTATCACAGTTTACAGTGATTAATCTTCCAAATAGTAATTTTGACAATTTGGGATTTTCATTAAGTATACATTATGTTGTTCTACTGAAACTTAAATTCAGAAAAACAAACCATTTTTTAGACCAAGTTCCTCAGAAGGAAACGTGAATGCCATCACATTAAACACCATTGTTCTGTGAACAGCACTGAATTTCTGAGTGCATTAATTTCTGATTTGATTTAAACAAAAATCAGGCTCAAACTCTCTTAAGCAGAGCAATTGGAAGGCTTAAGCTTGTCCTACTGTTGAAGGAAGTGTCACCCGAAATCCTGCTTGAATTAAAAATGGTAAATATATAGCAAATGAATTCATCCTCTAGAATGCACTTATTTTCCAAAAGATAAAAAGTTATATGGATTTGTCTCTGTCTGAATCTGGTACAAATTAGTCAGGATTTGATGCCAGTTCTGATTTCAGATTATGTCTGGCCTCAAAGCTGTCACTTAACTGTTCTCAGTTTGTTTTCAGCATCTGTAAAATGAAGATCATATTTACTAAACCATATCAAATGGGTGTGAGCGTTTATGCCCATAAGACTAAACGGTTACTTGCATTGCTATTTAGAGACCGTTAGAGGACCTCAGTGGACATCAGTAGAGGAGTTTTGTGAGGACTAGTCTAAATTATAGATATGGGGTGGCATGTAGCATCACAAAGTTAAAGCAATTTGTCTAGAAAGTACCAACAAGAATTTTATCTAAAAAGTGACAGCTCCTCAACTGGATATGATTCGAAGCAAAAAAATCCTAATCACATGATAATTAAGATATGATGTTTCCATGAGAGTACAAACAAGATATTTCCAGTAGAAAAAAAGGAACATTCCTCAGCACTGATGAGAAAAAGGGAGATGTTTCATCTCAACACAAGGAAGAAATTGTTTACAATAAGAACAATCAATCACTGGAACTCTCTCCCTAGGGACATGGTAAAGTCCCCATTGCTGGAGGAGTTCAAGATGCAATTGGACAGGGTGCTAGATAATCTCATCTAGCCTCCCTTTCCCACAACAAGTTGGATCAGATGATCTTCCGACATCCTTTCCAAACTGGGCTATTCTATGATTCTATGATTCTACAAAATCATCTGAAATACAGGGTATCTTCTTGTGAAACTATGAGTTGAAACAGGAACAGATGAAGATGAAGCCTGCTGATATGTTTAAGGCACTGCAAAGGCACTTACATAACAACAACAAAAAAAAGACAAGGGATTGATTTGTTGGACCTAGTGGGTGAAGGTGCATGAAAAGAAGAAATACTTACATAAAGGACAATGTTGGTGCAAGACCAAACAGACATAAGCTATCCCTCAGTAAGTTTAGGCTGGATATTAAAAGGTGTCCTGTCATCAGAAACATTGTTCCTGGCATAGACTTCTAATAAATGTAATGAGTCCAATGAGATAAAACCTTATACAGTAAGGTGTTAGCTTGATTAGTTTTTGGAAGTGATTATAGGATCTTGTTACCTCGAATAAGAGAAGGTAGATTTGATGACCTGGAATAACCAATTTCCACTAAAGTACAAGGAATTAGTATGATAAAGTGGTAGCAGAGAAATACTGGATGCTAGATGAAGCTTTAATCTGTTCTCATTTATATCCCATTGATGAAATTAATGCAAATTTCTGCAAGATTTGGTCCTCTGTTACCCTATGTGAAGGATGGAAATAAATCAAAGGTTTCAATTAATCAAGCTTTCATATCAGAGAAGAAACACAAACAATGCGTTAAAACAGTTCTACAACACAGTCTTGTTGTGAGTTTTTTTTCTCTATTAAGGCCTTTCAAGTCCTGTTGTCAGTTTTCTTCCTATGAGTTATTCAGCTAGAAATAAAAGTGTCAGGAATTAAGTAGATTTTAAGCAGTGTGGAAAAATAAAAATGAATTGGAGAAACACAGCAGTGCATCTGGGTACAAATCTCTGCAGCTTAGATAAATCTACACAGCTTGGTGTTGATCTGTCAGGGTCAGAAGCAGGTGGTCTGGAGTTACAGTCACACCTTGTGATGGATGTTATTTACCTTGTATTTCTTCTGAAGAATATGTGACACTGAAGACAATTAAAAAAGAGTCCAGAAAACCTCTCCATGGGTATATGATTAACTTTGCCTTTTGTCTGAGTAGACAGCACAGAGTGAAATTTTGCTCTCACCCATACACAGTGATAACAAATCAAACATAATATGATCCAGTGTCTCAGATCTTCTACTCAGTTTTCAGAATATGTAGGCAGAAAAGGAGGGAGGCTTTAAGGGATTTAATTCTTCCCTTCCCTCAACACAAGACAGTCTCTCTAGTTCCTAACACCAACCTCTGACGAGGAACCAGGCTGAACTCTCTGATGCCACCACGTCCCACCATCTGCTCCTTCATCCCATACATATGTTCCATCCACTCCCTCACCATAACCTGCTTCCTCTTCTGCTGCAGTACTCCCAACCCCTGCCTGCACCCCAGCTGTTTTCCAAAATGCTGTTAGCTCTTTCCTCTGTCTCCTGGCTGGCAAGAAATGGCTCATGAAAGGCTGGGTATGACTGTAGAGTAACCAGGTAGTACATGTAGGCTCACCAAGTAGCCAGTTAAACCAGGCACCTGTCTGTTAGTGCATGTCAGAACCTTTCCTTTTCAGCAGCAACAGTTGCTAACTAACACTAAAAATGCAGGCCTTTTAAAAGACCTCCCTTCCACTATCAAATATGGCTGAAACAGTCAATTCTTCAAAAGTTACCGAAGAACACTGACAGACGAGACGGTCATGTGAAACATATTCTTCAGGAAACCAAGCTAAAAATAAGATTACTGATTAATCTTACATTTCCTATCTCAAAATTATCCTGTAATTTTCTTAGTAGGCCAATTTTCTTTTTTCTCAGCTCTCTTTTGCCACTGTATTTGAAGGACCCTTTGTTCATTTCAGCATTATGTGTAATTCAGCTTTCAGTATTTCATTTTATTCCTGCGGTTATTGGTTTAACTTACTTCTGCATATTTTTTGTAGATCCTGTTCTTTACTAGGCCATGTGTATATTTTTAACACTCTTCACTTCTTGCTTGAACTGCTTTTTATATCACCTTACTTAATCACATTGACCTTTTCTGACCTTTTTGCTGTTTAAATTTAAACAGGAATGGATTTCAATTGCAGTCTGTTCAAGTATTTCTTAAATATTTACCACTTCTCCTCAGTACATTTGCCATGTGTTATAGAATTTCTATCAAAATAACCCAAGGCATTTTACATTCTTTCAACTCAGCTTTTCCAGAGTGAAAAATAATGAAATAAACCCTTAAATCCCTTGTGTATTTTTCTTTAAGTGCTTACCCTCTTGAGATTCTAAAATTCACTAATGATGTATTCTTAGATTCTAATATTCATTGACTTGAATTTACTACATTGTGGTGTTAATTTCCAGTGAAAATCTAATTCATGAAGGTCAAAGAGTCTGCATTTTTTCCTGATTGTGGTGGTATAGATTCTAGATAATATAAACCCTACCTCTTTTCATATCACATATTCTCTGTAGAGTATTCTTAGTAAATATTCCTAAATATCCAACACAATATATCCATTTTTATATCAGTGTAATTGCACTTTTCAGTGGCTTTAAATTGGGGTGAAACTGGTAAGGCCATAGATGATTGTGGAATCAATGTAGAAGTACGAAACACAATTGTGACGTCTAGAAGTCAACTATGACTTCTTTGTAAAACTACATCATATTTTACAATCGTGAATTATTTTCTACTTGGGTAAGGCCTCTCTCATTCTCTGTCTACAGGAATACCTTCAATTCACACACCAATGAGTTACAGTAGTCTGTAAGATGTTTTTTATATGCAATGTGATTTCTTTTTTGTGTGAATCTGTTTCTCTTCTTCTCCCTGTGGCTTTAATACAAATATTTTGAAGAGTCATAATTCCTCAAGGTTAAGAGGAATTGTACATGACCCTGCATGAGAGACTCAAGGCCAGATATGGACTTCTGTATGAAAGAAAAAGCCCTTAAAACTTGTGCAGAAAATGTGTCAAAAAGATTAACACATGATTATGCAGTAATTCTACAATGTGAAAATTCAAATTGAACAAGTTACACTATCATCTTCTATTTTCATTCCACCAGAAACTAGCTTTTCTGTATCGAGGAAGTTCTATCCAATACACTGGGGTTTTGTGCACACTAAATTATTATTTTTAATTAATGAAATTATACAGCTGGTGAGTGTTGCCTCAAGGATCAAGAAAGTAAAACCCAAGTCCTGGGTTCATAGTGCAGCATCTGAGACTAGCTTCTCTTGCTCAAAATGCACGGGGTTTGGATGCTTATGAAGTCCCAGGTCCGTTTTGCAGGCTGTACAGAGTTAAATCACTCTATGTAGGAACAGTGTCCAAAGCTCTTAGGCATTTTGGGATGGCCTGATTTGTGTGAATCCCTGTGAAGCCCCCATGGCTTCAGGGAAGCTATGATAAATGTAAACACAAAAGGAACATTATTTAAAATTAATTTCACAATGCAAGGTAATTGTTAAATTTTTCTATTTTTTTTAAGCTCCTCCTTCCAAGATTTTACATGCAGTAACTTAGATATGTAAGAAAAATCAAAGTCTAATTTATCTGGCTTGATAAAACTTCAGTCTCAGCATATATCTGGCCAAAAGAAATATACTAAATCTGTAACCATAAAATAACATAACTAATTCAGCAAAAGGTCTGATGGATATAATTTAGCTGTTTATGGAAGAGGTTGTAAAATGTCATGAGTTTGTCATAGATATCCATGTAATAATGTTGCAAATTATTTCAATGAACACTTCTGGAAAATAAACAGATAAAGTACGACTATGAAGGAAAAAAGAACATAATCAATTAATGTAAATTACAGTAGTCCAGAAAAAGTAACAAAGAAGAAAAAGAAGCACTTTATTATGTTGGCTGCATTATATAAGAAAATACAAGTGATTAAACAAAAAAACATAAATGAAAACTATATTAGCTATCTTATTACATGGTTATTTCAAAATGGGAATCTCATCTTCAGTAACAAAAATGCATGTGTCAATAATAATCAGCATAAATATTAATAAAGCCATAATTTAAAATACAGTATCTCTCATAACAATAAAAGGTATGGCATCTTACATTCTTTAATTTTCTGCTTTGGCATAGAAAGTTTATGAAATTTCTGTTTGTGGTTTTCCAGTGTTCATGAAGACTCTTGGAATTCTTCCTAAAATAGATAAATGCTGTAGTCACATTAATATACTTAATAAGCTTTTGACAGCTCTTAAGTTAAATCAGATATACAACCACTCGATGATTGAACTACTTCTTGATGGAGTGTGATTTCACACAATCTAAGCATGTGCCCTTACAGTCAACAGGATGCACTACCTGACTGCGTATCCTCTGATATTCTCACAGCCAACTTGGTATTATAGGTCCAAACAGGATTCCTGTTCCGATCAGCTAATCACAGATGCTCATTTGCCTTTATGCCTCCAGGTAATCTTTACAGCTCTGAAACAGTCACTTAGCACCCACTCTTCTACTCACCTGCATATGGAACTGACGGTCTTATCCTCTTCTCTCTACCTCCTCTTCTTTTCTCTATTCACTTATGTTCACACTTCTATCATTCCAACTAAAAAAAGAAGAAGGCTTCAAATGCTGTGGGGTTGTCATGGGGTTGTCATAAATATATCTGGGGGAGGGGAGGATCACAATACAACATTCTTATCACTCTAAGCAAAGACCAAGGCATAGTGTTAAAAACTAAGATCTCCATATTTCCTGAAACTTCCTGCAAGAACATGCTAAAAGAATAGCAGTCTTTTCTCCTGAAGCATGAAGACAGTCAAATCAACAGCTGAAAAGTTTAAGTCCCCATTTTTATAGAATCATGGAATCATAGAGTCAGAGAATGGTAGAATAATTTAGGTTGGAAAAGACCCTTAAGACCATCGAGTCCAACCGCAAACCTAACACTGTGTCATGGTTTAAACTCAGTTGGCAACTAAGTACCACACAGCCGCTTGCTCACTCCCCCTCCAGTGGGATGGGGGGAAGAGAATTGGAAGGGTAAAAGTGAGAAAACTCATGGATTGCGATAAGAACAATTTAATAATTGGAATAAAATAAAATAAAATAAAAAATAATAATGAATTGTAATGAAAAGGAAAATAACAAAGAGAGAGAAATAAAACGCAAGAAAGACAAGTGATGTGAATGAAAACAATTGCTCACCATTAACCGACTGATGCCAACCAATCCCCGAGCAGCAGCCCCCCTGCCAATCTTCCCCCTTGTTTTATTGTTGACCATGATGTCCTATGGTATGGAATATCCCTTTGGTCAGTTAGGGTCAGCTGTCCTGGCTCTGTCTCCTCCCAGCTTTTTGTGCACCCCCAGCTTACTTGCTGATGGGGCAGTATGAGGAGCAGAAAAAGCCTTGACTCTGTGTAAGCACTGCTCAGCAATAAGTAAAACATCACTGTATTATCAACACTGTTTTCAGCACAAATCCAAAACATAGCCCCATAGTAACTACTACAAAGAAAATTAACTCTACCCCAGCCAAAACCAGCACACACTGCCAAGTCCACCACTAAATCATGTCCCTAAGTGCCACATCTACACATCTTTTAAATACCTCCAGGGGTGGTGACTCAACCACTTTCCTGGGCAGCCTGTTCCAATGTTTGATAACCCTTTCAGTGAAGAAATATTCCCTAATATCCAATCTAAATCTCCCCTGGTACAACCTGAGGCCGTTTCCTCTTGTCCTACTACTTGTTACGTGGGAAAAGAGACCAATACCCACCTCTTTACAACCTCCTTTCAGGTAGTTGTAGAGAGCGATAAGGTCTCCCCTCAGTTTCTCATAGTTTCTCATCTCAAAGACATCTTGAGTGTCCAGAAAATGCAAAGGATGAAATATGGGCAGAAAAACATGCAATCCTCTCACATAAATAGATGAGTATTGCTCATTGTCTCCCATTTTTGCAGACTGAGAGCAACCAAGATAAGAATCAGTCAGGTGTATTTCTAAATCAGACCCAGATAATATAAAATATACTTCTTAGAATCATAGAATCATAGAATAGTCTGGGTTGGAAGGGACCTTTAAAGGTCATTGTCCTTGTTTCGGCTGGGATAGAGTTAAATTTCTTCCTAGTGTTGTGTTTTGGATTTAGTACGAGAAGAATGTTGATAATACACTGATGTTTTCAGTTGTTGCAAAGTGCCCTGTCAAGGACAGCTTCCATACTCTACCAAATGCAGAGGCTGGGGGGAGGGAGCACAGCCAGAACAGCTACCCCAGCTGGCCAGCGGAGTATTCCATACCATGTGACGTCATGCTCAGTATGTGAACGGTAGGCATGCTCCAGGAAGTAGCGATAACTACTTGGTTATCAGCCAGTGTGGGTGGTGAGCAATTGCATTGTGCATCACTCATTTTCTATATTTTATCATTACCATTGTTATTATTATTATTATTTTCCCTCTTCTGTTCTATTAAACTGTCTTTATCTCAACCCACGAGTTTTTCTCACTCTTATCCTTCCGATTCTCTCCCCGTTCCACTGGGAGGTGGGGGAAGTGAGCGAGCGGCTGCATAGTATTTGGCTGCCTGCCAGGTTAAACCATGACAGTCATCTAGTCCAACCCCCCTGCAAGGAGCAGTGACATCTGCCGCTAGATCAGATTGCTCAGAGCCCCGTCCAAACCGACCTTGAATGTTTCCAAGGATTGGGCACCTACCACCTCTCTAGGCAACGTGTTCCAGTGTTTCACCATTCTCATTGTAAAAAATTTCTTCCTTAGATCTAGTCTGAGTCTACCCTACTTTAGTTTAAAACCATTACTTCTTGTTCTGTCACTACAGGCCCTAGTAAAAAGATTGCTGCTGCCTTTCTTGTAAGCCCCCTTTAAGTATTGAAAATCCGCAATAAGGTCTCCCCGAAGCCTTCTCTTCTCCAGGCTAAACAACCCCAACTCTTTCAGTCTGTCCTCATAGGACAGGTGTTCCATCCCCCTGATCATTTTTGTGGCCCTCTTCTGGACTTGCTCCAACACATCCATGTCATTCTTGAACTGAAGACTCCAGAGTTGGATGCAGTACTCCAGTTCTTCTGTGTATCTTTAATGTCCAAAGTGTTATGTTTATGGGAGTGTTCAAGCATCTACCTCACCTTCATCTTACTGTCTCAAGGGTCGTCTCCGACTCTGAAAGGTAAAGTGTGTCTGTATTGACCCGGTCTTCACTTTCTCAAATCTGACATTGGAAAGGTAAATTTTGATACTGGATAGCCAGCAAAAGACAGTTCATAAAGAAATAAGAGAGGCCAATATGCTGCACAGCCTGTTGCATGGTGATACTCCTCCCTTTTTTCTGTTCCCTTCTTCTCTTAACAATCCTTGCAATTGGCTTACTTTTACTTTTGCTTAACCATGCCCCAACAAAGTACAATATGTTACTAGACAGTTTACAAGATCATAAGCAGCATGACTTTAATCTATTCTCATCTGTTTTGCCTGACAGGGTATTGTTCAGGTCTCAGGTTAGTTGTTTCTAAGCACACATGTAGGACTGCTTTAATGTTTACACCTGGATTTCAAGGAATGAGGCCTCCAGCCAGTAGATGCTTGCTTCGCTAATCTACAGCTTCTAGATAGACATGGATTATCCTTGAAATAATTCTCCTTAGAGTTCTCTGGCATCCAGACATGCTCTTCTTGAAGCTTTCTCAGAAGTCTTTGGGACAAACAATACCTTCAGGGAATTACACGTTTAGCACTGGATATGCTCCACGCAGAGTTTGCTGAATTCATCAACGTTGAACAGTTACATCTGGAGGAGATTAAAAATAAGGGTTAGGTGTACCCTCTAGAATTTAAAATATGTGCAAGAGCTAGCAGAAGAGGTGGGTGAAGCAATAGAGAAGAAATATGGATAGATATTCCCATAGCTCTCAAGAGCAGAAGGAGCTGCAGAAGTTTTTTACCTTGAATTAATATTAAAAATTATTCCAACAAAATGGAAACAACCTATATTGCTTCTCTTTTTGTTTGTGTGTGTGCATGTTGTTTGTGCATTCTAGAAAGCAGTCTGTCTGAAATTTGCAGGATAGATATGGACTCTGAGCAGACACATTTTTTTTCTTTGTTTTTTCTGTTACGAATTGTGTCATGCCCCCTTCATATTTTTTTCCTCACCATTTTTCACAGACTTGATTCAATAGAATCTGCATAATAGTTCATGACATTCCATCAGATCTTTCATCTTTATGCTTGAGACAGGTGGATCCATGTCTCCTGGGGAACAATCTCTGAGAATTTCATAGCTGCTATTTCTTAAGAAAAAGCACAGTCCATGTGATTGTTTTGAAGCTCACAGTACGTTTAATCTCTACTGTCACTGTCACTATAAAGTCTCTCTGTGATGGGGTATCTGCATTTGTCCTGCAACAAGAGGACATAGCCAAGAGTTCACATCATCATCATTTCTAAATAGCCCTAATTATTATAAGGCTTAGCCATGACCCAGGAATCTCAAGACTGGAAAATAACCACCTAGCATCTGAGTGCATGAATTCTTGGTCCATGCAGTAATGGCTGTATATTTAGGCTAAAAGTCATGAGGCCACTTGAAAAACCTTATAGCAGAGCTTTCGGAGCTAGAACCACTGAAAAATTAAAATCTGCCAGATTTCGTAAGCAAAAAAATGGGATAGTGTCGTATTACCTACTTTAAATGCCTGTAGTTAACAGTTATGAATCTGAGAGCTGGCCAAGCAAAACTAAAAAAAATAAGTGCAAATCCAAGAAGATACAGGGATTAAAAACTTCTAATTTAAGAATTTAACTCATGTGTTACTTATAGTGTTCTTAAAAACTTTGCACTTGTTGATAATTAACAAGTTATCCAAAATCTAAAATCCGCCCCCTCATTTTGTTTCTCAAAGAATTTCCTACATGTCAAACTACAGCTTCTAAATGGCAGTTCAAGAAGATCTCAACAATCAATGCTTAAACTAGACTATTAGCAATTTCAGAAGGCTATGACCATGAAGAAGTATTACAATTTTCTGAACTTTTCCTACCAATAAGAAAGGCAGATGGCAGTAAATTTTGGAACCATGGATAGAACTGTGCCTATCCTTGCCTTTTGTCTCCACCAATCCCTTATTCTATGCTAGACTGCCAGGTGGGCATAAACTGCAGTTTTAAAAAAAAGAGAAAGTTTTCCTATATTTTTATTAACTTTTAAAACCTGATGGCTGAAAGCTTATTAGGAGGAAAGTCTCCAGGCAAGGTGAAATAAATTGTGAATCATCTCCCAAGATAACTATGTTTTCCTAAATGGACCCCTACAAACCTTATTACACTATAAAAAAAGAGTTTCACAGTGAGAGGAAATGTTCTCTTTAAAGGTCTGATTACACTATACAGCACCCAAGGAGTAAATGAAAGACATTTTGTGTGAATGGCTTTGAGTATTTAGAATTTCCACTGATGGTGATTATTACTGAAATTCACAAACTGCGTTACCTCAACTCAATTTCTTTTCAGGGCAAGGCGGGTGAGCTACCATATATAGTCAAAATTCAGTAACCATTTAGGAAGTTATTGACCTCCTGCCTCATATTTGAATTTCTGTATTTGCATTTATCACCTAGGAAAGGATAAAAATTGCAGTCTATCCCATCTTATTAAATAACAGAAAATATTCTGCATTTCAATCACAGAGTCTTCAACTGCTAACACAGTTTACTTTTGGAAACAGTTTGGGACAGAATCCCTACAACTCTGAGTTATATATATTCCTCTAGATGATAAAAAAGTAGAGACATTGCCTAGGTTTTACTGCCACTCTGGCTTTACATGCCACAAAACTATTTATCTCATCAGATACTAGTTTACTGGCAGTCACGTCTGTGTTTCTGGTACAACACTATGTCAGCAAGAACATTAAGTGAAAACGAAGCAGAGCTGGTTTTCATGCTAGGCAGTGTACAGTAGAAAGGATGCAGTGGCAATAAATACAGTAGATTAATAGATCTGGAAATGATACCTGCTCCCAGCATAGAAGTATTTTTATCCTGCTTCTTACAGCAGCTGGTAAAAGGGAGAAAGAAGGAGAGGGGAAGCAGATGGAGGAGGAAAGAACCTCTTTATGGCCTCCCTTTAGTATGTTTTGGTTCATTCATGTTGTGAAGTGTTCTTGAAAAGCATGAAGTAGGCTCATTTAGGGTGAAAAAAACAGCAAGATGTACTCAGGGATACATCTACTATGCTCCAGTCCTCAGTACTGGACACAAGAAAGCTAGCAGAAAAAAACAATAGTGTGCACATAGTGTTGCCCCACACTCACTTTTTTGGTCTTATTGGACTGTGTTACTTCAATAATAACATAGTTATTGGAACTCAGATGAGGAAACAGTAGTCTCTACCTGGGTGTTCCTAATGCTTTGAATCTGTCCAAGTGAACTCGCTGCAATCATCTGACAATACCCTAGAATACATCTTTAAATGTTTTATTTATATGTGAGGCGCTGGAACTGGTTTGGACAATATTACTGTAAAAGTGAACACACAAAAGACATTGTGAAATTCTAAACTTTTTCAGAAGGAAACTATTTTAATGAAATTGAAAATGCAGCAGGTTTGAACGGCATCAGATTCAAGTTATCTAGCGTCACTGGTAGAAAATAAATTCAGAACATGAAATTTTTGCAGATGATGCTTGATTAGAAACGCCTTCTCATGTACTAGGTAAGGTCTCATCTCATCTTGTGGCAATAGAGCTTTTAGAAGAGAGAGTTTCCAGGCACTCAAAATCTTTCGGGGTAAAATGGCAGAATAATCTAGAGAAGAAAAGAGAGGGAGGGAATCATACCATTCTGGTTCGTCCACCATGCTGTCAGCAGGTTACAGCAATTTTTCCTCCTGTGCTTGAATTATGTATTAATTCAGATATTTTAAGTTGCAGTCTATGACACCATGAACATATTTTCAATGTATATATATCTACATAAGCAAATATCATCATCTCCTCTCCATCTATAGCAACTGTTCTTGAATCATATTATTTTGTGGTTTTTAATGAAATATAATAAATATAAGAATACATTCCTGATTATTTTTGTTTTTATTTAAAAGCTGCTGAAAATTCTACTTAAGAGATGTTTATATTGATTTGTATGGAAATTTTCCTGAAACTAGAATTTTTTTTAATGGTCCAATCCCTACAATTTTTAAAGAAAACTGTATTGGAATGAAAATATCCATCACATAGCTTAATTAAATTATTAAGTTTATTTAATCAATAGATTTGCCAACTAAGCAAACATTGCAGCAATGCCATTACCCATTGAAATACATTTATTTATATATTTGGTTACTGTTTAACATGGTTTATTATGTGCTTTAACAATATTGTATAAAGTGCATAATAATGTTAGAATATAGCCTTGGGGCATTGTATCCAGTATTAAAATTTCAGTGCTCCTTAGGCAAAAAGGAGCATGAGATGATATAGCACTTTTGCATCTCAGCTTCAACTTGGAAGCTTAAGGATAATTAATGAGGGACTTAGAGGAACATATTGGGAATAAACAAATAGCCACTCAGTAAATAACAAAGCTCATGTGATATACCTTAGGTTAGGCTTTGCCTTCCAGTGCTCCCACAATATAATTAAGTAATCTTTGTGGAATTGTAATGAAAAGCTTTGCCAGAGCTTTTTTCCTTCAATACAAAATAATTTAAGACCAGTGTATAAAAATATTCCTCAGACCTCCAAATATTTTCTTATGCAAATCTTTATTAGCATATGCTACATGTGGTATATGTTAAAGGTACAGTACTTTCTTCTAGTTTTCCTGAGTGTTTTATTTTAGAGAGTTGACAAAGGCAAATGGTTCTTTAAACAGAAGAAAAGAAACAAAGAGTGGATTTTTTGTTGTTTGAAAACAGATAACCTAACTAAATTTCTTGCTACTGTTGTCCATGTAGCTTCTGAAGTAGCCAAAAAATCAAATGTTGAGGTAACTACTGGTTTTGTTTAACTTCCTCCTGAGGAGCATTATTGGAGTTGTGAGACTTTACAAGTAACCAAACATGTTTGGTTTATTACAGGAACAGTCATAAAAGAAAAAAATCAGAGACTTGAGGAAATAGCTCATATTTCTTTTAAAAAGTGTATGTCTTAAAGCTATCCAAGGGAAAAGGTAAGTTTTACTTGTCTTGAAGTCTTGGAGTCATGTCAGAATTTTTAAAAATTATTTATTTATTCCATTACAGAATATTCAGGTAGAATTTTGTTGCATTTTATTGAATATTCCAAAATTTAAAAGCCTGAAAAGTCTGAGAATAGAGTCAAACAAACTGGAATCAAAGATTTAATGGGTGAAGACACATGGCTAATAAAAAATCACCATTACTAAAGTCTGACTTGCTGTGATTGAAGAGTATGTCTTGCATTAAAAGTATGGCATAAGGATTCTTCTTAATGCCAACATTGTAATTTCTAAAGCCAATTAACATATAAAGATTGTTAAACCCGAATTTGATTAAAACAACCATTAAATCCACTGCTGACTTAATGATTATTACTCTCAGCAAATACTCTAGGTGGGCGTCATGGAACAAGTAAAGGATCTCTTTCAGTAAAAGATGTTGAAGTGAAGGAAACACAGGTTGGGCCCCAACAAGTGGATAACATTGCCACTGTGGTCTGAAAGTTTTAACTATGATTCTGCCAACTGGTGCAGAGAAAAATGAGAAACTGAATATCAGAATAAATTAATGTGTTTTAACCCCAGCCCTCTGGACCAGTCACAGACACTAATAAAACTTAAAAGCTTTTCCAGATGGCAGATGCATTCAAGGCAGCTGTTTCATTGTCCTACACTCTTTATACGGGGAACTTTAGACTACTACAGGAAAAACCACTGAGGGTCAGCTACCTATCACTGATGTACCATCCTAGAAGGGTCCTTATTTAGTAAGTTTAAACTTAATTAAAACAATATCACATGCCACTCATGACATATATGTACATATAGATTTCACCATCTCTCTAGAACAGCACAGCGAGCTGAGTATTCATTCCCATAAAGAACCAAAGATAATGCAGTTTCGTTCACAAGTACAATGTAATATACTCTAGTATATTCCAGCTACATTATATTCCTGTTCATGATTGCTTTTGCTATAGATCCGATTTCTCACCGTATCATAAATCCAGTATCTTTTTTCTTATGTGTGCATCATTTATAAAAAATTCCAAACATAATACGAGAATGTGATTTTATAAAAGAGGGACTCTAACTAAGAAATGTGAAATTCTACCAAACAGTGCTTTTTTCTCCAGATACTTACAATAAAATCTTTTCTTTTCCTACATACCCTTTGAGGAAATGCATAATGATCTAGCATTTAGGGAGTTAGGAAAAAAATTTAAACAAAGTGAATGAAGTAGACTCAATAACCCTCCTATTTTATGTATCATAATGGTTATTCAATTACAATTATCGGAAAAAATATCCTTGGCTTCAACTGTAGTCTAAAGAACACTTCATTTTGGTTCTCTGAATTCAACATTAGTTACAGTTATTATATTACAGCAATTACCTATTCTGTCAGTATTGTTTTTCCTGAGTTGTGTGTTTGTTCACAGTATTTCTTTTTTGTCAGTATGTTAACCATGATTCTGTAAGCAATGATGCTATGAAATGAATGCCACAATAAACAAAAATTTTGTTTCTTTCTTGAGTGTATTATCGAATTTCAGAGGAGGTCCTTCTGTAAAAATCTTGAAACTCTGAACTAAAAATACTTAAAACATGCTAACAGTAGTATAACTTGGAATGCATCTACTGTTGCATGCTCAGAAACTACAAAGAAAAAAGATAAGTCGCAGATAAAACAGCATAAACAATACATTTTTCAGCTCAGTGGCTACATTTAACTTCTTAAAAGTTTTGAGTTAATGGAGACATCTTTGCTGTTTAAGAAATCTAAAATTCTTCACATTTTCCTGTAGTTGTTTTAACTTTAATTTTTTCTTCATAAGTGCTAAAAAAATGCAAAAAAAAAAAAAATTGCCTTCAAATATATTAGATTAATTGAAATTAAGTTTGGTAATTTTTCTTTTGCATGTTGAGAAAATAATATAAATCCCCAGATATAGTGAAATATAATGTAAAATATAAACGAAGTAAATTTGGCAGCATAAATGAAAGTGTAAGTTTGTTAATGAAATTGTTAACATACTTGTTCAGGAGAAAAACTATTAAATTTTTTACTGTTTATTGATCTGGTAACCTAAGAGACTGGTTAATAAGTCCTTCATAAAAGCTTGATCTCTACATTGCTTGCCATGTAAAAACAGGGTAGTTTCACTTCAAAAATCAAAAACTGATTTAATTTATATACTTTCAACCACATCCCAGATGAGGGAGTTGAACAATTCAGCAAAAATATTCTAGAATTTATCCATAATTTGCCTTCATGAAGATTTTCTTAAAAGAGAATATTGGGGGTGAGGGGGATGGATCATTTGAATGTAAAATTCCACTTTTCCTCCTTCTGTGTATATATATATGTATTTGCAGTATGTGCTCTGGCAATGTTAGTAGCTCCTTCACAAAATGCAGGTCAGGTGGTTGAAAAAGACTATTGAGATATGCTCATTGGCACTAATGAGTATTCTTTGAGTAAAGCAAGGCTGTCTCGAACATGTTCATCTAATGTCTTTATATTCTTAGTAATGCAAGTTGTCTCCCACACTTACAATTTTTTGTGACAATTACTGGCCTCAGAAAGCCATATAATCAATTTCCATTTAAGGGCCATAAAACACACTCAGTAAGTGAAGACATTACTATATACTAGGTTATATCTGATATATTGTCTAACTAAGGAGGGTGGTGAAATGAATGAATTTGGCATCTTACATGCACAGTGATGTATCAGCTGCATATAAAGTATGAACAAATCCCAATAGTGAACCTCAGCGTATTTGTCTGAATTCTTCTCATTCTTTTGGTCAACTGGGAATCACTACAGTTACCCTCTAGAGATGTATAGTTCCCCCGGAGAGGGAAGGTTGTGCAGATTTTCTTTACAACCCTCACCCCACAATGTTAATTTCCAGTTTGGCTAGTCTTTTTTCTTGTTTTCTGTGCTACAATTTGTTTTAATTCTAAAAGCAGACAGACAAACCAAATATATTTATATAGGAAATATTCTATAGATTTTAGATATAGACTTTAGATATAGATATAGATAATTGTGGAGATATGTATACTCCAAACTAAATTTAGCATAATCCAGAGAATAAGTATTTTTTCATTCTAAGTGACTTGCATGAATACTGACATCATAAGACCACACAACCATGACACCATTGCATACAATTTATTACACAGTTCTAAGAAATAAACAGACACACACACCCCTGCAAACCTAAGTCCAGAATGATTTTCTCTTAATTTTATTTTCATTAGAACAGCAATGGAATGTTCTGCACCTGTTAACTAGGACAGCAATCTCAGACTTGTAATGGAGACACCTGCATAGGATGAGGTGGACCCTAACATACATAGTATAAAAATAAAGAGGAAGTTAAAAACCTGGCTTTGTACTGAAGGTTTATTTCAGAAACAAAGTAATTATCAGTGAGATGGTTCCTTTGGTTAAGCATTTGAAAGGAGAAGTTCTGAGATTTAACTCTCCATTGACATTCTCCAAAGTTCCCCAAGTCTGGAGTCAAGGATACTTCATTTTAGAAAAGGTGCATCATGAACCAGCTATATTCTGGTACAATTAGGCAAGCAGAAGAAAAGAAAGGAAAACAATTTCAGATTGAGAAAGTACCATCTCCTACATCATCAGTCCAGAATGGGCTGTAAATCTTCTTTAATATTAAGTAGCAGTTTGAGGGATGCAAATTGTAGACATGAGAAGGTATTTTTTAAATTTGACTGACTATTTCCAAACTGTTTCAAGAGAACACTTCAAAGAAACTTGCAAGCAGTCAAACCACTCAACTGCAAGCTATTTAACAGTCATCAGTCATTTGAAAGTACGTTAGAATACATTTGGTTTATATTTCACTTAGAATTTCCTTTTTTTTTTAAATTACAATTGTCTAAATTCAGAAATATTTTTTTGTTGTTCAGTTTTTGGTCAAGCAAGTAATCTCTTTCATTTGAATGGAAATAATTTGCTTTTTATCATTTAGAAATGTCAGCAAAATGAAACAAGCAACCAAGTGAAGAAAATCCATGCTATTAATCAGGCTTCTTTTCCAAGGATTCCCTATGGATTAATAGTCAAAGTATGAAAGACCTCACTGGGTAATGAAGTGCCTATTTGAGAAACCTGCTGGCAAATTTGTACCTGTACCCTTCTACATATAGAACCATGGAGGACATAAAGAAATATTAATATCAAACTGCTTTCTATCACAGCAAATCACTGATAAAAAGGGAGATTCAAACTAGGTGGTGTTTTAATTGCAAAACTCATTTGCATGAATATTACTTCCGGCCTAGAACTTTTGAAAGAAGTGAGTGAGTGAAAGAAAGATACTTGATTGAGCTGGCCTTCCCAGTCATAAACTGAAAAGAGTGCCTAGTCTTCTTGCAGTATACTTCACTATTTTTGCTAGTTTAATTTTCTTTCTGTTAGGCTGTAGTTTTGAGAGGAAAGTGTTACCAACCATTAACAATTTAATTTCAAAAAAAATCTCACCTCTAAAAAACTTCCCTATTTTTTGAGAATTTTCGAGTCCTCCCTATTTTGGAGCACACAGTTAACTGCTACAAAGGTTCACATCTACACTAATAAGTACCGTGCTACTTCTGCTCTTTTGCCCAGCTTGAGTGGAAGCCAGTCCAGTTCCAGCCTAAGAGGACTTTTTAACATGGCATAGTGCCATGGATCTTTCTGCAAGGGGCTGCATGAACGTAGACTGAGAATGGAGGGGTATTTTTCAAATTATCTGCAAACTCTCAAAAGGCAGATTTGTTGATCTAAGTGGATCCACAACATCAACTTATAATTCTGTTATTATTCTGGTTCCTTGTCCCCCTGTCATCCACACTCCAGTCAATTCCCTCCGGAAAAACCAAACTTGACCTGCTTGCACTTGGATGTCAGGTTTTTATTTTTTATTCCAAGGCCTGCTACAGAAACTGGTTTGAATACGATAGAGGTGTTTCTGTGCAGGACAGGGTAATTTATTTAGGTGGCTGAGAAACAGCTATCTTATTATTTGATCCTCAGCTAGTTAAAAATAAATGATCAAACACAAACACAAAACAAAATCTCATATTTTACATGGGAAGCAAAAAATAAAGGTAAATTAAATGCAAAAGATTAGTTGGTTAATAAAACCTACCTGTGAGTACTTCAGCACTTTCCCACAAGGCCTGCAAGATACATAATAATGCCATATCCACAGAGAGGCAGTGGCAATAGACCTACCACGTCTATTGCAGTGAATAAGTAGCTCAACCATGTACAGACAATGCTGATCTTGGAACAGGAAGTCATAAGCTCACTGCTGTTTCTGTTCAAAAATTTGAGTTACAAAAGAAAATACTGAAATCGAGTTGCAAACTTGTGTATCAGAAAAAGAAAATAATTCACCGTGCATATTATGAGAGCAGGAAACTAGAAGACAGCAATATCTGAAAGATGATGGACCCTCTTCAGGGTGCTGCTGCAATGGTATAAAATTAATGTTATTGAAAATCTGGAGTACAGCCTCTTTACAAAACATAGTCACTGTTTTCTAAAATCTGAGGTCAGGCCAGAACCATAAAGGACCTATTGGTTGTCGAACGCACAACATAAATCTCTTTAACGTGAATGGAAGCTACAGGCACCCTCATGACTGCTCATTCAAGCACTCAGGCATATTGAGAAGCCAATTACAGAAGCCAGTCTTGTAAGCCCTCCTTTACACAGACCTTCCCCGTTCACATAAGTGCACATGTAAATAAGGGCTTGTGACAGAATCAAACCATTTACGGCACCTATACAAATTTCTTCTCTTCCATTTCACTTTAGGAGTTATTTGAAAAGCAGAAAGCCATGCTCCTACAGGTACAGCGTTTCTTCTGTAATGATCCTTTGGACATATATATCATCTTTAAGAGCCAATAGCAAGAGGTATTTTTCATTCAGAATAATTAGTTGCTTAACTGGCTTTTAAGAAATGAGGAACAATTGGCTGTCATACGTGTCTGGCTGTAAAGACTTCTATTCTCCTCCCAAAGTTTTTTTTTTCTTTTTGTTTTGGTTTGGTTTTACATTACACGCTAACATTTTACATACTCAGAACATTAATTATAATTGGTATTTATTAAAACCTCAGTTTTTATTAAAACACCATTTAGAAGGGATTAATCACTGAAATATTGCTCTTTCCATGCTCGTTAGTTTATTTTCTCCATTTTGTGTTCAAAATTATCTGTGAATACGAAGAGACCCAAAGTCATGTTAATGTAAATGAGGGAAAACTTCAGGTTAATTTTTGTATCCTTTCTTATCTGCTTACGTAAGTAAACTGATTGCAGTTTGGCCCTTGAGAGGCAGGCTCTTATGGGGTAAAATCTTTAAAATCAGTTTAAATATGGAACATATTTGCTATCTTAATTGATAGTAAACTTGATCACTAAACTTGAGATCCAGTCTTGATATACAAACCTCTTCTTTCACCCAGAGTGAAACAATGTTTAAACTGTTAAGCTCCTTTTACTAATAAAATGAAAGATTAACTATCACATATGTTTCTCATTATTGAAAGGCATAGAAATGTTGATGAAATTTCAGTTATATTTGGGTTTGAATTTGTACGAAGTTCAAATGGTTTTAATTATCTTCATGTGACTATTCACCCTGATCCAGTAACAAACATCTTTTTGTCTTGTGGTTCTGCTGCCTTTCCCAATTGCCCTCATTGTTTTGTCTGCTGTTTGTTCTGGCACGTGCAGCAGTAAAAAATAATAAATACATCACTTTAAACTAAAAAACTTGGTGGAAGTGTCCTACAAAGAAGATGTTAGTCCTGCTATTTCAACTTCCCAAGGAATGTTTTATTCTGAATCTTCAAATTTTTCATTGATTTTGAGAAACAGAACTGAACTTTTCACCTAAACTCTCTTCACTCTTTCAAAAAAACAATGTCAACTAAATCAGTTCTAAAATCATGTGAAATTGAAGATTGAAGGAAATGTGGGGAACGGTAATTTTCTAATGTAAGATAACTAGAGTGTGCATTTCAGCAATTACATAGTAAAAACATATTAATTAAAACCATATAATTCTTCTTTATAGAGGGAGATTTGAATTCCAAGTGGCAGAAACTTTCTTGCGGCAAAATAATTTTGGTTAGGCAGATGCATCCTCCTTCCAGTTAAATGTTTTTTCTCTTTGTGAAAATTCAAAACTGTATTGCAGCAAGCTGAATGACAAGCCCACTTTGCCTCATTTTTCAAACCAGTATTATTGTTTTACTGGTTAGTTGGCATTCTGCTTTCAGGAAGATGGTCTGCTCTTTGTCTTCTCTGAAAAAATGACAGTTTGATGAGGAAAGTGTCAGACTATCGAATATGAAATGGATGTGCTATCCCTAAGGAAAAACCTACTAAAACAGGTCAAAAGCTGTCTGAAAAAAAAATTAAATTTATGAACTCTTCATAAATTTACATGGCAGGAACAATTCACAATATAAATTAAAATATCCATGTTTCTAAAAAGACAGCATGTAGTGAAAAAATACCTACCTTTCTTGTGAAGGATTCTATATAAGCCTAAGGTTTATACCGAGCATTTTTGTGACGAGAGATTTTCAAAACTATTAGAAAGTTTAATAATTTCTGATATTCTTTTGTATCTAAACCCAAAGTTTACTAGAAGATGAATGCCACGTGTCACAGGAATGAGCTTGCATTTGACACTCCATCATTTCCTTGGGATCCAGAATTAGCTGCAGCACTTATCCTGTGGTTTTGTAGTCTGAGGTTATCCTTTCAGTAGTTCAAGAAGGACATCATTGGGAACTTAAAATATTTGCTGACGTAGCCCAGTGCCCAGCATAGACTGCTTGTGGTCAGCCTGATGAACTCCACAATGACATGCCTCTGCTTCCTCTTACTTAACCATTAAGACATACCTCAAAACATCTCAGGCTTTTTGGGGGCCTGCATTTCTGTGAAGTTTTATCTCAAAGCTTAGCACATATTTTCCCAACACATTGTCATCTCAGTCAGGGTCTAAAGCGTTATAATTACAGTAAAGCAAAAACCAGTTGAATAGATAAGTAATCTTGACCTGCTTCAATTTGGATTGATTTAATACTTGATTTCAACCTTACTCAATGAATACTTCAGTTTATAATTCCTGAATTTAATTTGTCCCAATTTACTTCTGGTTTTGAAAAGAAAGGTGGAAGAGCCATCAAAAGATTGCATCTAAAATGATGAACCTAAGCTGGGATCAACTATCCTCAATATAAACTACTCTAGAGTCATATTTTCAATGTGAATGTCTGTTACCAATTTAAAATTCTTTAATTTTCTCTCAGAAAATATTTGGCCAGAAACATTAAAATGTATACTTTCTGTATCTATCTTTGCTAGCAACTCACTTGTTAGAACAGCCACAGAAACTGAAGACAAAAGAGACACAATCACGTCCTAAGCAGATTCTATTTCTTATTTACATGAGTATTCACAGTGGAAATGTAATGTGTTTGGCCAACGCTAATTGATTTTCTTCTGGTAGTTCAATATTCTTTTTCTGGTATTAGCAGAGACTGGAAAACAAACAAAAAAATCATACAAATGTCAAAAGAAAAAAGAAAAACAAAGGAACCATCCAAAGTCACTTCAACCTTTAAATATTTCTTTTTGTACCTGGGCTTTACAAATATTCAAATTACAGGAAAATCGAGTTCTTATGCAGGAAGAGAGGAAAGAGAACAGCAAAATAGAAAAGGCTGTGATAAAAAGAGTTTTCATACAGTGACTTTTTCAGAAAATACAAGCATAAATCCAATTACATCTTCTCCTTGCTGTTTTTTCTTAGTATGAGAACTGTTAAGAGACGAACGTGAAGTACTGCATGCAAAGATGTTTTTACTCAGATACCAATATATCTATATTTAGCATTGTTCATGGTCCCCAGAAATAAAAACTTATGATTGTAAACAATTGTAAACAAAACCAAAACCAAACTCACCTTGATAGAGAGATTGCCCTGTCTTATGTACAATATTAAGAAGAAATAAGATAAGTTGCTATGTTGGGACGAATATTTTTAGAAACAGAATTCAAGGAGGTCAGCTAACTGAATATTCTTTTCTTTCAAATGAGCACTCAGAGTTCTGGAGCCCAAAAGTTTCAAATGTATTATGATGTTATTTCAGTTTTTATCTGCGAAGCAAGCTATTAATCCTACAAAACACTTACTAAACTACATGATTTGAGAAATCAGAAGAAATAAATTCCCAATTAAAAATAGATTACTAGAGATACCTCCTTGAACAGCTTCTTGTAAAAACAAGTTATTAACCAAGCATAGCAGGATCATTAAATGTAACAATATAATCTTTTCAAAAATGTCTTTATATTTCAGATAGCTTATAGGATTTAATTCCTATTGGGCATAACATTCTAAAGTCAATTGCAAATTAAAATATCATGCAAATTGTTTAGAATAAACCTATTTTCTGTGGATTTTCCTCCTCTTGAGTATAAGTTGTAAGTTTTGCATCACTGCAGCAAGATTAGAATGCATCCCACTGGAACTCATCGGTGATCCTATTCTTGGAGAAATTTACATTTTCTTATTAATGTAATATGGAAAGATGCAAATAAGACTTTAAAATATATTGTACATGATCAGTACACTAAAACAATCAATGATTCACTATATACTAAAATAAAGCCTGTGAAAGAACACAAAATGCCAATACCCACCAGAATATCTAAACACTCATTCTCAAGTCAATTTATAAAGTAGTTAAAAACACATTAGAAGGGCCTATTGACTGGTTAAGCATACCAGCAAAACCTAGCTGACGGCTCACAGTTTAGACAGGTACTCTCTTCGCTGTTTAGTCTGGAGAAGAGGAGGCTGAGTGGAGACCTCATCACGCGCCACAACTGCCTGAAAGGAGGTTGTAGTGAGGTGGGGGTTGGTCTCTTCTGCCAAGTAACAAGCAATAGGATGAGAGGAAATGGCCTGAAGTTGCGCCAGGGGAGGTTTAGACTGGACATTAGGAAAAACTTCTTCACTGAAAGAGTGGTTAGGCCTTGGAACAGGCTGCCCAGGGAAGTGGTAGAGTCACCATCCCTGGAAGTATTTAAAAGACGTGTAGATGAGGCGCTTAGGGACATGGTTTAGTGGGCATGGTGGTGTTGGGTTAACGGTTGGACTTGATGATCTTAGAGGTCTTTTCCAACCTTAATGATTCTATGGTTCTATGATTCTATGATTCTATAATTCAATTCAGAGTTTCCCTCAGAGCAGGAGAAGATTACAAATCGTTGTTTTCTCTACACTGAAGAAATGATGCTCAATCCTTGGCACTATTAACTGGCATACATGCAGTTTTATGCTAATTAAATATTCCATTGCTTTTTGCCACACAGTTTGCAGATATACTGATCTCACATGGTTAGCCACTGATACTATGAAATATGACCTCGGAAAAAAGTCTGAATAATATATTGCATATGTGACATGGGAAACTGCATAATTCTGTGGGAACACTGTGGTGTATACTCTGGACATTTGTTTACATAGGTGCCTGAGCCAGTTGCTGAATAATTCTATTAATTTAGAATCTTATATTACACCAAATTCAGTATAACCAGTTTCTCTATTTCCCAAATTACAGAATTCATACTCTCAGAATGCAATGATTCTGTATAAAATTCCTGAAAAAAAAAAAAAATACAGCTGGGTTCTAGACCAGAAACATAAATACATTCCTATTACAAACTTTCAGTTATGTCTAGATTAGGGTTTTAAGATTTTCTATCCAGAAACATTATTACTAAATCTTCATCCTCTTCAGTTATTTCTATGTGATTCATTTTTTTACTCACCTCTATAGGGCATGGATAAGACATTTTGTACATTATTCAAAGGTAGAACTCACTTTAGGGACAGATGTTGATATTTAGATCCCCCTAACCAAATCCTCCTTGACTGTGAAGTGCAGGACACAAGGGTCCTGGCTCCCTGAGGTAGGCATGTTTGGGGAAATCCTCTTGAGAATATGACCATCTGGCATACATTTTGATGATATTTTAGCAGCCTGGCAGTGCTTCTGGAAAAGATTTTCGATGTTTCAGTAGGAAGAGACAAAATAAATGTCCGTGTTACCAGGATACTGAATTTTCCCTGTTCTGTAGCTCACATAAGCTACAAATAGGTCCAGATCTTGTTCTCTTTGGAGTCAAATTAGAGTTGACTTCAGTAGAAACAGGACAGTAACTGTTCCTGCTATAGCTGTCAGAATGTAGCAAATATATAAAGAACAAGTATTCTGAAGGGATCAGGTGTCTTCAGAAGAAAATACTAAAAGAAAACTATTCCCTGAATAGTAGGAGTTAGATAGATTCAAAAGCCAATTTAGGAGAAATATAGAGATAGGATCTAAATATTTCATAGTTTGCCTGAATTGATTCTACTGGTGATGAGGGACAGGAATTTGTGCCTTCTGTAATACTTATTGATGGACCCCTACTAATGTGACTCAGTGGAGCTCATGCAGATTGACTTAAATAAATTTATAGCCCTATGCTTATCCAGTTCCTTCCTCCTCTAGGAGCCTATATTCAGGATATTTAGACTACTCACTTCTACTTCAATAGGTAGAATAATGCTGTATCTCCACACTGCTATTAGGCCTGAAAATAAGCAGAGTGTCATCCCAATATATTCTGTTGCACTATAACAGTCTCTTAAGTGCTCTGTCCTCATTTTCTAATTAAGTTTTACATCTGCATCCTGCCATCTTTTAAGTACTCAGCAGTAGTTTCCTTATTTCAGTTCAAACTTTTCTATCTTTTTCATACTGTTTAAGAGTTTAAAGTTCTGAAGTCCCTCAGATTCTCACTTCTTTTTGAGAAAAGTAGGGAAAATACGGGCCCTTTCCGGAAAAAAAAAGGAGACCTGGTTATCTGGGATATGGAGAAGGCTGAGATACTCCAATGACTTTTTTGCCTCAGTCTTCACCAGCAAGTGCTCAAGCCTCACAGCCCAAGCTGCAGAAAGCAAAGGCAGGGACTGGGAGAACAAAGGACCGCCCACTGTAGCAGATGGATCAGGTTCGAGACCATCTAAGGAACCTGAAGGTGCACAAGTCCATGGGACCTGATGACATCCATCCGCAGGTCCTGAGAGAACTAGCGGATGAAGTTGCTAAGCCAATATCCATCACATTTGAGAAGTCGTGTGTCGTGGTTTAACATGGCAGGCAGC
>NW_009211202.1:0-1738 GCF_000690835.1 Fulmarus glacialis
GTGGGGCCTGTGCCAGAGGTGGAGCTGATCTCCGTGAAGGACAAGGTGCTGCTTGGAATGTCCCTGGGGGAGGACAGCCTGTGATCCAGCCACACTCTGGACATCATGCTGGGGGCCAACCAGCTAGATAGCAGCTCTGCAGAGAAGGACCTTGCATTCCCAGAGGACAAGCAGCTGAGCAGGAGCCAGCAGTGCACCCCCGCAGCAAAGGCCAACAGCCTCCTGGGCTGCATTAGGAAAAGCATTGCTGGCAGATGGAGGGAGGTGACCCTTCCCCTCCTCTCAGCACTGGTGATGCCCCATCTGGAGTGCTGTGTCCAGTGCTGGGCTGCCCAGTGCAAGACAGTTGTTGACCTACTAAAGCAAGTCCAGCCAAGGGCCACAAAGCTGGTTTAAGGGACTGGAGCGTCTTTGATAGGAGGAAAGGCCTGGAGATCTGGGACTGTTTAGTCTGGAAAAGAAAAGGCTTGGAGGGATCTTAGTAATGTGTATAAACACCTGATGGGAGAGCATGAAGACCAGGGAGCCAAACTCTTCTCAGTAATCCCCAGTGACAAGACAAGGAGTGATGGACACAGATAAAAACACATGAAATTCCATCTGAAATCAAGAAAACATTTTCTGATTATCAGGGTGGTCAAACACAGGTTGCCCAGAGAGGTTGTGGAGTCTCCATCCATGGAGATATTCAAAACCCACCTAGATAAGGTGCTGAGCATCCTGCTCTAGCTGACCCTGCCTCAGCTGGGGGGTTAGACTAGATGATCTCCAGAGGTTGACATTTCTGTGATTCTGTGAGTATAAAGGAGAAAAGAGAGACAGAAAGAAATGAACAACACGTGGCCTTGACTGCAAATATGGTGGGATCCCATGGAGAGGACGCAAGGTGTCCAGGGGGGAGCAGGGGGGAGCAGGGGAAAAGTGTGAGGAGGAAGGAGTGGCAGGGATGTTCTTTACTGACTGTTAACCCCCTCTTCACCATCCCCCCTGCTCTTCTTGGTGTGTGGGTGGGTAGATGAATTGGGAACAGTGGAGTAATTTGAGCTTGGAGAAAGTGTGAGGGGAATGGTCTGTAATATTTTTGTCATTATTTCTCACAATCCAAATCTCTTTTAATTGGCAACGAATTAAATTGATCCTCGGCAAGTCAACAGACCTTTGCCAGTGACAGTAATTGGTAACTGATCTCCTTGACTTTACCTTCACCCTTGAGCTATTCCATCTTATTTTCTCCCTTTGCCCTGTTGAGTCAGGGGAGTGAATGAGCAGCTGGGTGGGTGTCTGGCTGCTGGCCAAGGTTAACACTCTACAGGACCACCACATCTGGACTGCTGTATACAATAAGAGGCTTCCCAGCACAAGAAAGACCCTGACAGACTGGAGCGAGTCCTGCAGAAGCCAGAAGGATGATTGGGGCCTGAAGCATATTTTGGACAAGGAGAGGCTGAGAGAGCTGCGTTTCTGAGAAATTCCCACAGACTCAAAGACTCCAGCAAGGACCCAGGCCAGTTGGTGGGATCTCAATCAATGGAGATTTTGAATATTTGTAGAGACAAGGGCATAAGCACCTGATCTAGCTGGAGATGTCTGAGAAGGGGCTTGGCTGAGAGACCAGCTGTGGCAAGAGCTATCATAGAATCGTAGAATTATTTAGGTTGGAAAAAACCCTTAAGATCATCGAGTCCAACAATTAACCTAACACTACCAACACATGGGGGTGTGGAGGCGGTGGTCGCAG
>NW_009211203.1:0-716 GCF_000690835.1 Fulmarus glacialis
TTATTAGTAAACACAGCCAATATCTTCTTTTCCTGACTAACCTATGGCTTCCTTTTCTCCAGCATTTTACTTGCCAATACATAAACACCACCACACACTTCACAGTCCTGTTTTAAGTGATACTTTCAATTTTTAACCCTTTCTTTTAAGGATTAAATTCATTTTTAGCCTTGTAGAGTTGAAAGCTCAATAAGAGTCACAAGCCACGCTGCAGAGGATCTGACCATGACGCAACAGGGAGAGCTCAAGGAAACATCGTGCTGCAAAAAGGTGCCCTTTTTCCCCAAAAATGCCTAGGCACAGTGTTGCTATGGGTTTTACATGGAAGACATGAATGCAAGATGCTGATCAACTGCAATTGTTTTCAAGAATCTACAATTAAAACCACAATTTTCAAGGGAAACATGGAGTTGAGGGGTGGTAAAAGATTTTCGGATCTTTGAGCTGGATAAAGCAAGCTTCACCCTCCCTCCTAATCTGCTCTGTAATGATGCTTGCAAGGTACAGAGAACTATTTAATCCTGTCCAAGCACCCAGTGTGCCAAAATGGCATGGGAAACGCACAGCAGCGGCCAAAGGGCTGACCAGGTCACAGCCCCCCCGGATGCCCTGTGGGTTTATCTCTGGATAAGACTCCCGTTCCTACCTCCAGATAAAGGTCCCATTCCTGTCCATTAAACAAAAAGGTGGAAGGGAGGTGCTCTTAACACAAATAG
>NW_009211203.1:739-18370 GCF_000690835.1 Fulmarus glacialis
CCCCCCGGATGTTAGATAAAGGGCAGTTTTACCATTTCTCCCATTGCTTCTGGCATTTGCCATTGAACGTTAATCCTGTTGGTGGAAGCATCCTCTCAAATGCTGATCACCCTGTTGCTCATTTTGACTAATAAAAATGAAAGCAAGCAGCACACCGAATGTATCCAGCAATTCTATATTGCTCACAAATTCCTCCAAATTAACATCTCATCTACACTGCAATGATCTATAATTTTACAGCCCTCCAGCAGCAAAATAAGGCATTATTTAGAACATTTTGTAAAGTTATTTTGCATCAAAATAACTGTACATTTGAAAAACGTGTTTTCAATCCCTAGGTAAATTTTATCCATCTGCCCCCAAAAAACAACTAAAAGTCTTCAATTTTTTTTAGCTGATCCTCACCTATCAGAAGTATTTTAGCTCCAGTTCGCTATTTGCAAAATGAGACCATGATGAGATACAACCAAGTAGATTTTCATATTTAAAGAAGAGGGGGGAAAAAAATCCCATTATTTTACTTCCCCAATTAAACTTTTTTGCTCTTTCTCTTTAAATACTACTATTCTCAACCCCCTGGTGTGCTTCAAGAGCTGTAGGGAGAAACTCGGGTTGCACAAGCACGGTCTGTACAACTCAATTACCGAGATCTGAAGGAAACTCGTGTCCTCGCACAGCATCTCTGAGGTTTCACCATGAATGCTGCCTGATCTAATTAAGAAACACTCAGCATCTTTGTGGCAATTACTAAAGAAAATAATTATGACATGACCACTGTCTTCCTTCAGATGGAAAAGCAGCAGAAAATGACAGGAAACAGAAGTCGGACGGGAGTTAATAAAACAGCCTCTGGCAATAGAGGAGAGAAACGCCAATTCCAGGAGAAGGTACAATTTTCTCGACTGGAAAATGAGGAAAAAGTAGCACATTGCAAGCTAAAGACCAACAGGAGAAGAGTCCGTTTAGTCATAAATGAGCCATAGACTCACCATAATAAAGCACAGCTTATGCTTGCAGACAGCTGCCTATTATAGTTGATTATAGGAAAAGAGCCTTTAATGGGTGCCACGGTACGGTTCGTGGCTGCCCTACTGTCACACATTCGCCCTCAGGAGATACCAAGTGACAATGCATTAACAATCACACACCTATTAATGTTATGAATTCATTTTCTTTCAACACAGAAACCAATTTAAATCACTGAAAATGCTTTGAAGTCCCCATAGGAGTTAGTCCGGTGGTTACAACAGGGGACTGGAAAGCGAAACTCTCTTAATTGCAGCCCCAACCTTAATCACTGATTTGCTGCAAGAATTTAATCGTGCGACTTAACCGCCCTGCCTCAGTTTACTGATGTGTATAATATTAACAAGTGGCTCTGGAGTAATCAAAATATGGCAGACGCTTTACAAAACAATGAAGGTGATCAGTATGGCACTTACGCAACACAGAGGTGCGAGTCTTAATTAATGTTTATAAAGTACCTGAAGAACTTGAGAGAGCTGGCGCCAAGGGAATACAAAGTATCATCACATTTATTTTGCAGAGAGGTATGAATATGTGATTATAATTTTATTACCCACGCAGATTTATATGGAGGGTTTGAGCACAAAAGAAATTAAACTTTTTGACACTTTCTCTGCAGTGCAGGTTTATTATCAGAGCGGTGTATCAAATGTAAGGGATTTAATAACTCGTCTTAAGATCAACTATGAAATCATACCCAAATCTTCACTATCTTTAAGGAATGTATAAGCAAAAAACTGTGTGTGACAAAAGTGTTTTAAAAGTTAGGATTGTTATGTGGATGTTATGGCATCGCACAATCTGAGTACCTTCAGAGCATTCGTTTACTGTAGCAGCTGTAATTTCCCCTGTATTTTGATTATCTTGACATTTTCTAATCATGAGAGTTATAAATCTTAAAATTATATGGCAGGCTTGATAGGCCGCAGATTCACCCGCCCCAAGTGAAGTTACTTTTTTTATTAAATGTTAAATTGCTTTTCTCCAAAAGGAGAATTGTATTTTGGTTAATTTTTGCTTTTTGAATGCTGCCACAGATTTCTTCTGATAACACAGTGGTCTGAGTGACAGCAGAGATTTTTCTTTTCAATGTTCCTGGATAAATATTGACCGAAGATGCCAGTTCTGTCTTTCACCATTGAGATGAATTAGTTTGGGCACAATTACAGCAGGTTTTTTTTAGTATAGCATCTAGTACGACTCAAAAATTTCTAAGCTGAGCTTAGAATTTGCACAGATTTTTTTCCTGAGCAGCTTTAGCATTTTCAGGCATTATAGCTAGGATCTGAAATTTGGCTGGGGAGGTACAGTTGCCTGCATGTTAGGCATGATACTTTTCCTGCTCAACACAAATTCCTGTAAATTATAAGCTTTGTAAAATAGTGTATTCTGTATTCGTAGTCAAGACTTTTTATCCAGTAGCCCCCTATGTTCCCTTTACTGAGTAGTCCCATTTCCAGCACCACAAGATATGGAAGGTTTCCCTCCTAAATATCATGTGCAGCCTGCTACAGCTGCGAGTGCTGTAGGTCAGAACAGCCTGGTTCCGCAGGACTCCCCCAGCTACACCCAAAGCCACATGAGAAAATTCAAATTAAATGAGTTAAACAGTCAGGAATGATATGGTTATGGAAAACCATGGAGATCTTCTCATGTCACATAATTTGCGGGGGATAAGCGCCAAAGAGGCTTTCAATAACTTTGTTCATGAGATTTCTTGTCTCAGACCTTTGGTCAAACCAGTGCATGCACGTCCAAACCCTCCTCTCCTAGCAGACACACTTTCTACTAATAATCAAAAGTCAGAAGGAGCAGTGTTGTTCCTAACTCACCACCTAGCAGCATTACATTCAATGCTGCTACCTCCATAAATAAGATAAGGGATAAATTTTTCAATCCAGCTTTCCCTAATTCTGAAACTTCACCATGTAAGTTTTTATGGTCTTTTCACTATTGTGTCCTTTCTTAAACTGCAAAAATAGTATTTCCCAGAACAACTCAAGCAACAAGCTCATGAGGGCTGTCTAACCCATGACAAGAAGAACAACTGACGTTAACACTTCCAAGTTTTGCAAAGGACATGTGTACAAACACTTTCCAGTTATTATATCTCATCTCTAACAGCCGTGAACTAATCTAAGAGGCAACTCTACAACTTCTTTGCTTTCAGACAGATTTATGGCACAACTGAAAGCAATTAATTAGCATGACCGGACTACATATCTCCTAACCTTCATTCTCCTTAAGAAACTGTTCCCTGTTTGACTAATAATAATGGTCTATTACATGGTTTCAGTTATGAATTTTTACTTTTATTTTAACTTTCGAAGAAAGTAAGTTATTTGGAAAGCATCAAGCCTCACTTCTTTACAGGTACCATTTGAAATAATTTCTTTTTTTTTTCATATTTATTTCGTTGCTTAATATGTAACGTAAAGGATAAAAAACAGAAAACATTCCTGCATGTCCTGGCAAAGCAACATTCCGATGTGGGATTGCAGTCCTGGATCCACAACTCATGCATTGGACAATTGTGTATAGGACTTCTCTCTTTTGACAGATATGATCTAAAGATGAAAACACGTTCCAAGGCAGAGAGATTTGTAGCTTTTCAAATTATAAATGAGTTTCAGCTTTGACTCCCTTAATATCACAGGGAGGAATGTGACCACTATTAGCCCTAGTAACACAACATTAATTTGGATTTGAAGCTCATTTTAACTCTCAGAAGGGTGCATTTGTGTACACTGAAGTCTTATTCTCTCTGCTAAAATGGCAAATAAAGAAGGTGCAAACATCAGGCGGATAACCAGGACTGAGGTCTTCAACCATTATTCAGAAGACAATACTTTGCAAATCTGCACTGAATACCGACTGATAGCTTAAGCTAAGATTAACACACTGATTTCAATGCCGAGAGTCACGCAGGTCCTTTCAGCAAACACATCTGAAATATTCTTCCTTAGTAATCTTTTTCAAGAAATCCCAGGTTTAGTCAGGCTGACCTACAACCCCTCCAGAAAGTCAATGTATTGAGAAGTGTATTACTTCCACCCATCCATACATCTCCCCAAGAATCTTCTCAAAAAAAGAGGTCGCATTGTGAAGTCTTCCTTGTTTGCAGATCTCATTCTACCTGCATACATTTAACATGACCAAGCTTTTTGTCTAGAGACACACAGAGTTTCTCTCAAAATACAGCTACCTCAGAAAGCAAAGAGCAAGGCAGAAAATAAAAACAGATTGTCAATGCTCTCTCTGCAGCAGAGCTGCTCTGAATGAATTCCCTAAAATACTTAATCCACAGATAAAAGCTCTGATGGCAACATCATTACCCAAGACCTTCAGAGAGACCAACGTGTGATGACCAAATGGTTATAAACACAAGGAGCTCAAAGTTAGATTGCCTTTGAAGTAATAAGATCAAATCACTCTGTACTGTAATAGAAATACAATGCCTCGGAGAAATAAAAGAAGAAAAGGACTATTTTTCATTATTTTTTGGTAGACTCTGTAGTGTCCTAGTAACAGAACCATATCCCTTAAGCTAACTGGAAAGCTTATGGTGCTGAAGCCTCTCAAAGCCACTGCAACTCCACATGTTTTATAGCATAGCAGAAATAGCCTCCTTATTTTAAATTCTGTTAAGAAGGAGAAGGTGGTTTAGAAATACATCCATTTATGTACTCATTTCTATTCTTGGCAATTTAAAAAGCTCTCCGCAGAGAAAGGAGGATGGTGGGTGTCCTGGTTTCGGCTGGGATAGACGCAGAGAAAGGAGGATGGTGGGTAATAGAAGAAATATCCTCTTATACATATGAACAACCAGCAACATAAAGCATAAAAATGTGCATTGGGCACCAACTCCAGTTTATTTGGATTCTTAGGTCATAATGCTTCATGCTGACTTTAGATATATGTGGATGTGTCCTCTCCTAAATTTTAAAAGAAGCTTTCAAGGTATTTTGCTGTGTAATAACAGCAAGGATACATATCTTTCATAGCTTGGTTCTCCAGTCAGACTGAAAAAACTTTACGAAGGAAGGAAGTATCATTAGCCCTACTTAATAGTGAGAAACATGCACAGATCGGTGAAATAATTTGCTCACAATTACACTATACGCCAGATACATAGGTGGGAATAGGACCCCCAAACTCCTCAGCCCTGTCCACCGTGATGCAGTCTCTAGCAACAAATTCTTTTCCAACACACATAAAAAATAATTGTTTCCAAACTTCACAAAAGCAATAGAACAACTTTACTTGCAGTTGGGCAAAACAATTTTATTCAGTTTTTTGCAGGAGAATGTCACCTTTTGATGTTTGTTTTCATTTCATTCATAGTTTACTCCCTTTCAGCAGAGCAACCAACAGACTCATCACTCCTTTGAAGTTGCTTTATTTTTCCCACACTAGCATTAGCTACATAGACAATTCTTCTCTCCCGTTCAATAGGGAAGAGTGCACTGTAGTAGAGCTGTTTGGCATAGGTTTAGGATATTATTTGCTATGTCTATGTCTCTGTAATAGCTGCAGTTCCATAGTGTATTTTTATGGCTAACTTTCAAAGCAACACAATAATAAATAATGGATTTTCTAGGAAACTACAAAGTGGAGACAAGGAATATAGCCCTGCGCAAAGCAGACTTCATGAAATGGGGCTGACAAGGAGAAAAAGAGAAAGAGCTGAAATCTTGACGTCAAGGTGAAGAGAAGGAACGGAGAGGGTGCAAGAGTGGAGACCCTCAAATTATCTTGCAAATGAAGGCCAAAGAGGCAGGTACAGAGGGAGGGAAAAAGAAAGTGGTAAGTCTCTGTCAGTGGCAGAATAGTGGAAGAACGAGCAAGAAAAAAGGAGACCTTTGCCGGTCTTTGCATCAGCATTGGCTAGATCTTGCAATTGGAGAAACAAGAGGTAGGAGAGAGGCTGTAGGGATGAGTCACTATTTACACAAAAGCAATCTGCACTACGTGCAAGAGGGGACGGACCAGGCATGCCATTCAGTGAATAGCTGTAGCTTTGCTGCAGACTGGCAGAATGGCAATGGCACCCTCCAAAACTGCAATACACAATTTCACATCACTTCATTGCGAGCGATCCTGAGTCCCAGAAGCAGAACACGGGAATAGACCTCTTCCTTTGGCACAGCAGAAAAGAACTGACCCTGTTCATCTGTAAGGCAGCTCTGAAGCACTTGGCACTATTACAGCTGCTCTGGCCAAGTCTTTGGCCATCTAATCTACCACCCAACATGCTTCTGACTGCAGGTGAAGTTGGATGAATTTCTGGATCTAAAGAGACTTTGTTTCCAGGGCTGTCTTCAGTCCAAAACATGCCTTTCTTCAGTTAACTAAGTTTACCACGTGACACTGACTTTCCCTTTGTTACCATTTCTGATTTAACCAAACAACTTCTTTTCCTACATTCCTTGAATGGTCTCTAAACCATTCTTGTAGGTGCTAAACCTGCCTGTCCTAAACTATGTTTAATCACATATAACGTATGAATTACTGGAATTGAGCACTTAGCAAATGACCTATACTGAATATAATTTACTATTGAAACACATGAATCTGTTGTTCATCTTATGCTGCTCTTTTCAGAGCAGATGTTCAAGATGTCTTCAAAGTATTGCTTTAAGAGTAACACCAGCTATTCACTGACTATAAGCCTGTGAAATCTTTTCCTTTGTCCAGCTTGAGCTGAAATCCAGACATTTACCATCGAGTATCTGCCCGGTCATTCTCTTTTGGCTTTCCTTTCTCCACCCTGCAAGGACATCACATCACTTCATCTCTACCAACTGTACCAAAATCCTGTGGCCTGTTCTGTCTTTGGAAGTTTTCCAATTCTTTCAGAAAGCAGATTGCAGTGTACCACTAATTACAGTTAAAAAGAGTAGATGGCTCAAGTAGCTGTTATTTATTCATTTGACGTTCTTAAACATACACTTGGAATACCTACAGAGTTTCAACAAAGCTTCAGTGAAGTCTAAACCTGCACTTAGCTTTTTATCCCTGTAATTTGCAGGTCAGCCTTGTGGTTTCTTTTATTGCCAATAATTAAGCAATTCAAGGTAGCTTATTTCTCTCATGAAAATTTACCTTGCTCTAAGCAAATGTACTCTGGGAAAGCTGTGCTGCAAACCATTCCCACTTGTTGTGTCTTTAAGTAAACTCCAAGCACATTCCCAGAAACCAGGCACCTTGTTCCTCACTGCTGTGTGCTGCTTCACTGATGTAAAGGAAAATAAGAAATGTGGTTTCTCACAGAGCTACAGAATCCCTGAGGCTGGCAGGGACCTCAGTCCAACCTCTGTTCAAAGCGGGGTCAGCTAGAGCAGGTTTCCCAGGGCCATGCCCAGCTCGGTTTGAATAGCTGCAAGGATGGAGAGTCTACAACCTCTCTGGGCAGCCAGTGCCAGTGTTCAGACTCCCTCATTGTAAAAAAGTTTTCTTACGTTTAAATGGCATTTCCTGAATTTCAGTTTGTGCCTGTTGCTTCTTGTCCTTTCACTGAATACCACTGAGAAGCCTGGCTCTGTCTCTACATCCTCCCATCAGATATTTATACACATGGATAAAATCCCCCTGAGCTTTCTCTTCTCCAGGCTGGCTTCCTCCAGTTGTCTAAAGGCGGCCTAGTCTTCATCTTCCTGATCTGGCGGTCTGTAGCAAACACCCACCACAACAGCATCACCTGCATTGGTCTGACCCATCAGTTCGCCATCAGTTCCAAAACAGAGCTCCACGCATTCCCCCTGCACTCTCACATAAAGTGGCACCACTGAGGGTCATCGCTGCCCTTCCCTGCCATTCCTATAATGTTTTTGCCCCACTTGGTCAGGTGGATCCTGTCTCTTTGTAGCTGTTGTTGATCCCCAAAGAAGGTCCCATAGCCATAAACTCCAGATCCTGTTGTTGACACCATCTGTGCAAGTAGTTGCTGACCTACAGAATCCATCCACTCCTTCTCTAGCCCTCCCCCTCAAGGAGAAAATCATCTGGGCCACATGTCCTCAACCATGACCTGTGGAACCATGTAGCCATATTTGATTTGCTCCAGGTTTCCTTGACTGTATCATTGGTGCTCACGTGGAAGAGGGTAATAGTCCAAGGGCTGAACAGGCCTAAGCAGTCTGTCTGCAACATCCCAGACCTGAGCTCCTCATAAGCAGAAAACCTCCCTACACAGCAGGTCACGTTGACAGATGAAGACTCCATCATCCACAGGAGGAAGTCACCCACTACTATCAGCCTTCCTCCTCAGGCTCAGCTGGCTCAGATGCTTCACTGGACAGAGCTCCCAGCCCCTCACCTGTACCCAGGGAACTGAAGCTGTTCTGTAGTTGCAGGTGGAGCAGGAGGCTTCCTCCTGAGGCCAGAAGTCACAAGCTTCTTGCCATCATGGAAGTCTTCGTTTCCCAACCTGATAAGCACAGACTGCCAGCACATCCTTCAGTACAGTTGGGGGTTCAGGTTTTTGTATCTTCAGCATCTTGGAGAAGAACCAGTCAATCACTTTCTGGACCACTTCTGCACCAACTGCTGCTGCATCTGGGAGCTGTGCTTTAACGCCAGGAGCTATATAGGCTTCTCCATAGCACCCACCGAAAGGGTGCTTGATCCTCCCTAACTAGGAGTCAGCTGGAAAAAAAACAAGCTCAAAGCACCTTCTGATTAGGAATAGATGGCAGAGCTCATTAAAAGCTGCTAGAGCCTGCTGGAAGACAGGCCTCCTGTAGCTCTCCTTTCCCAACTGCAGCCCTCCTTTCCCAACAAAAGCCACCACCTTCAACATCCTTGAAGAGCTCCCAGGAGTCCTCTGACATCCCCAGAAGTTCCCAGGAGATGTCCGAGGAAAGCACAGAAACTGCTCTTCTATTGACTGCCTCTTTTAGCTGTGCTCACCTCATGAGTTTACTACAGTCCTGATGAACACTGTAAACCACAGCAGCTCGTGTTCAAAGCATGTCTTTTTTGTGGAAGTACAGAGAAGAGTACAACTTTACAGATAAACAACACACAAGCTACCAAGTGGAACTTCTGAGGTTGCAGTGAGATAGAGTTGCTAAATCCTAGCTCACCACTGGCCCAAACAATGTAAATTGACATTTAATGGGAAATACTGCAAATCTCTAAATTTCTTTTACATTATACAGTTTTCTTGATGCCTTGATTTTCCTGTGTAACCAACAGCTGTTACAATTCTTTATGCAAAAATAAAATGGAAATATTTTACTGATTTTTTGAAAGGCAATGGGAGAAATAGCAGAACAATAATAAGTTTGCAATTTTGAAGTTATTTAAAACCCAGCTTTGAAATGCAAACTCACAAACATTAAGGGAGCACTCTGGTAGATCAACGAGGCATTATATAAACTCTGCAAATGAGGTACTGATTTGAAAGTGCACTAGAGAGGAGAGTATCTCAACTTCTCATGAAATACATAATGCTGACAGATAGACGACTGATTTCTGTTCTGTAATGCTGACAGAAGGTAAGATACTTTATCATTTGTTTGGAAGGAAAGCACTTGTAGTTGTTCTTGTAGCAATAGCTGTTATTCTTCAAGGACTATAGGAAAAAGTAGAGATCAATGCATTGCAGAGCTGCATTTATACATTTTTGCAGAAAGTGCAGAAACATCTAATTCTCATCCCTCTGTCTTCCCATTTATAAAAGAAAAAGTAATTCCAAGGGTACTGGTTGCCTATGACTTCTTTTTCTTGTGATTGATTGACTCAACATCAGCTTGTTTTGTGAAGAGGAGGCTAAGGGGGAATCTAATCTCAGCCTACCACTACCCCAAGGGGAGTCGTAAAGATGATGGAGACAAACGCTTCTCAATCATGGGCAAATGGCGCCAAGTTGGAGGTTCAGACTGGACATCAGAAAAAGATTCTTCACTTGCAGAATAGTGCAGCACTGGAAATGGTCATCTGGGGTGGCTGTCAAATCTCCAGCCTTAGAGGTATTTGAGTCTCAGCCCAGGCAAAGCTGACCTGATGTATTTTGGTGCTTTGAGAGGGAGGCTGGACTGGAGATCTCCAGCAGCCCCTTCCAAGGGACATTTCTACCTTCTATGATTAGGGTTTGGTGGTGCCTGCAAAGGTTTTTGCCCAGACTGCAGTCCAGTTAGTGCCTTTCCCTCATTTAAAGTCTCTCCCCTCTCCCCCAGATTTCACAGATTTGCAGGGATTTCATTCCCACTGAGTTACCTCTTTATCAAATAGCATAAAAAATTGGCGAACAAATTCAAAAGACCTTGGGGGAGATAGAGGCAGAAAAGAGATACAGAAAAACAGAGATGCAAACACACTCACTCTCTTTCCAGAGAGGAATGATCACATACTTTTATTTTTTGGTTTGCTCCCACAAAGTTATGCCACAGGCCAGATCGCCACAGGCCGGTGCATGTGTGAATTCTTCTCCTTTTCAGTGTGTCCTTAACACAGAGATATGAAGGCACAAAACCACCATTCCTCTTCCCAACACCTGTATGGTCCTACTCTCCAGCACACTCCTTTTCCCGAGGCACATGGTGCCAACTCTGCCAGACATAATCCCAGACGAGGCAGGTATTGTAATTCCTGTGTTCTGGCTCCCATGTAACATTTATGTCCATGACCCGATTTGCAAATCCAGCTGAGGATATAGGCCAGGACAGAGCAGATGGAACAGCATGTTATGACCTCTGAGTGGTATTTCTCCTAACGTATTGACTGAGTTGAGAAAGCACATTACAATGTCAGGCTCTCCAAGATGCTAAAGCAGAAATCAAAGTTAGCATATCAAACTGCCGAGTGAAAGATGTTCCTGTGCATCACAAATACCAGCATCGTCAGCCAGTGAGTTCAGCGGGAAACATCTAGCTGCCCATGTTGGGAAGTTGTTGAGGAGAGAATCTGGAAGTCTTACTTAATACTTCATATATTTAATTGCTCTTTTCCACACTTAACGATAAACACAATGTGCACCCACACAGTGCATGAACTGATGTCTGAAATACCAGCCATTACCTCCACTGGGTTGAGAAAAGATCATTTTGGCTTGTTTGGAAGAGATTAGCTGTCCATTTTACACTCCCAGACAGGGATGCTGGCCCAGTGGGTAAGGAAAAGAAGACATACAGGACTCCAGTGAGTCTTTTGAGCTCTGATTCCATCTACTATGTGTTTTATTTACCACCACCTTTCACCAAAAACTCCCCAAACCTTCCATGTAAAATCAATACCAAAAGTCCTTAGAGTTGCTTGACTGTCTGTCGTGATAACAACCCAAAATGAGAAAGAGCTTTTTGATCTTTCTTTGTTTTGCTATTTGACAAGGTTGGGTTTTTTCTGCTTGGAAGGCGAGAGCAGCAGCACTGTGAATGCCATTCATACAATTTCTTTTTTTGAAAGAAGTTCAGCACTATTTCTTAATGATGGCCAAGGCTTGGATACACACCATCTGCCCACAGGCTCATTCCAGAGGCAGATCTCTGCTGTCACAAATCCCTCACCCGCAGCCGAGCATGTCCAGAGCTTTCTGATCCACCTTACTCCTTCCCTTTACAGTGGGGAGATTCAGAAGGAATGTCATTACGTTACGTCATTAAAAACCAGGCAGATCTTTTGTGCCTATCTGAAGCAATGTGAGACTGAGAGACTGACAGCATTCATTTTCTTGCCCTCAAGGGCCCCACTCAAGGAAAAAAAAAATATCTGATGAGGTTTCTCCTGGTTTTGGCACAAGGTGGGAGACTAGCTCAGATGTAGCCACCCAACATCAGGCCAAGTGAATTCCACCCTAAATGTTGCTTAATTCTTGGGCAGAGCAATCAGGTCCTCCCTGACAGATAACAACAGTACTTTGCTCATATTCTTGAAGACTCAGAGTATCAGTCAGCCAAAACCCACTAAGCCATTAGAAAAGCCGCCCACTGACTTCCATTTTTTTTTTTTTTATTAAATCAGGAGGCTAAAATCATCTTTATCAGAGATGTGCAAGAGAATTGTGTAATACAGGCTTTCTTCTACAATTTTCTTAGCTTTTCCTACACTTCTGAGCTGAAGCATCCTCGTTTTCCCCCTTCTCTCTATTCTTTGTCTCCTACTCTTATTTGCACAAGTTTTTTTATTCACCCATGAAATTCATTAGGCATTATTGCACACAACTCTAAGCACAACATACCAGATAAGACAGGGAGAAAAAAAAAGAACAAGGAAGAGTGAGCATAATGGATTCACATGGGACAACTGAAATCCATCTGTAATTATTATTAGCGCCAAAATTTTATAGCATGACAATGAGTTAAATGGTTAAAATGGTTAATGGTTAAAACCAAAATATAGCTACAAAACGCAAAAACACCTTGATAACAAGCAACCATATTAAAAAGATAAAGAGCAACAGTGAATAGATGACTCCTGATAAATATGTTCACCGGAATCACCATATCAGCAAAACACAATCCTACGTGCAGTTACGTGGCCTTTTTTTCTACAAGCTGCAGTTCTGCACTGTTCATTGCACTTCTTCTGTTTAAAGGTTCCTCACTGAATACCTCGAATTTTCCCATTGTGCATGACTTTAAATCCCTGCCCAAAATATGTAGGGGCACTGGAGAAATCACCATTACTTTCTGTTTTCTCCTTATATTTTTTCCTTAAATTTTACCTTCAGGTAAACCAGATTTTCACATTCCTCCATAGTTATTAAATTAGGAAATCAGAGCCAAGCAATATGCATGCTTTCATCCTTTTGGGTCCCCAGCTGTTTCAACAGCCTTCTTTAGTTAAACAGCACAAGAAGTTACTTCCATTCCTAAATTCAGGGCTGTATTCAGAATAATCTGCTCCCAGTAGCTAATTTAGGTATCATGAGTGCTTTTCTCCACCGACAGTGCAGACAGCCGGGTCTGGCAGCGCTGGATTGTAGGTGGCCTGAATCACTGATCACTTTCTCAAATTCAGATGCTAAAGATAGGCTTCTGTAGAAAAACAGTCTGAATATGGCCCCGCATCTCTGCCAATTTTTCTCCTGTGATTTGTGTTTGCCCAGCTCTGAACCTCTCAAAATCTCATCAAAGATGCTGCAAGAAATGCTCAGCACTGAAGTGTCTCTTTCCTGGAACCCGTACCATAACCACATCTCTGCTTCACAATTTCTATCCCTGTTTATTAGTACTTCCCTTAATTTGCATTATGTAATTCCTATTTGGAAATCATTTGTAGATCCTGCTTATATTCTATTTAATAAGATTTACAAACCACTGCTTATTATAGGTTGGTGTTGCACTAAGTACTACTGACCACGTACTCCGAGTGCCCTCCAACATGACAAATACACTCTCTCCTTTCAAGCCATGTTCTCTACTTGCCTAAGACCTTTTTTTTCTTTTAGCATCTCTTCAAACTTTCCTGTTTTAGTTGAGTTCACTACTAATTCATTTGTCTGCTTTCTATCTACCAGGCTTCGCTGCAGTCAAAGCAAACAGTCAGCTGACTGACATGAAATTTGGTCTGAAATACAAACGGCTGTGAGAATTTTAGCACTTGATACTGGCAGCTTCTATTCTAAGAAGTAATCCTTATTTATAAAAGGGTCACCTTTGAATGAGCAGCAACAATGCTGATAAGAATCTGCAGGACTGAACCTTATAAATGTAATTTTTTGCAGGTTATTTAGAGAGAACAAAACAAGCAGCCAATCCGATTTAGCCATTTGTTTTAAAGACAACTCTGCAAGTTGTCTGGAGACCAAAACAGATTCTTAGCAGGAAATGGAGTTTTCTTAATATTGAATCTGATCCTGCCCGACTGAAAATCAATGGAATTTTGTCCCAGACTTTCATGGGAGAGGGACTTCACACATTTACACTCCCAAAGACCTGGCAGCATACAAAAAAAGCAGAGCTGCAGCAACTGTCAAGGAGAAAGCTCAATTTGGATAAGCCTTAAATTTCAATATAAAAGCGTTCATGTTGGAGAAAGACAGAGAAACATGGGAAGATACAAATGTCGGATTTGAGTGGCATTGCTGAATGCATCAGTGGAAACATTCAGCTTTCTGCATGATCTCCAAAGTAAAAAAACTAAGGAAAAGCAAAGAAAATCCAAAAGATTTAGGTCCACAAGAGTGTAGTTCCATGCAGAAATGTTCACACGGAAAGAGTTGGTGCTTCTGTTAGCAATGCTATTTTCATTTTAGTGTCTTCAAACAAAAATATCAGAATATTTTACCAACGTCAATTAAGACTCAGAATGCTTCTGGGACACACATCCTTATTACACCAATTTTTACAGACTACAGTGACACAGAGTTTGACTCATTAAAGGCCAGAAAATGAGTCAGCAAAGAAAAAGAACCCAAAAGCCCCAATCATCCATCGTCCGTGATAACCACTGAATAACCTCTCTCTCCTCCGTCATTAGTCAGCCTTGGGAATAAAGTCACTTATCTGAAATATAAAACTATTCCATACTTGATGTTTGCCTTTTTTGTATGTTTGTTTTTCACTATGATTGCCTCCTAACATTTCCCAGCCTTGCACAGAGACTGATGCACTTAATTTTGACAGACACAAAATCCCTCTTAAATCTGCTGCAGTGTTTATACTGGGATGTATAAAAATGACTTTGTGAAACAGAGTCTCGAAATAGAAAACAAGATTAAAAATATTTTGCACATGAAGACTTCTCTAGGCTATGAGAGAAAGAGAAGAATATTACAAACCTTATTCTATTTCTCCTGATCGCCTAAAGGGGCCCCTACTGCAGAACTATTATCTTTAATCTTATGTTCTCTTTTCAGCATGTATTTTATTTTCTTCTCTCTGCTAACAATACTCTGGCCTCTTAATAGCTCCTGAGTTCACCTCCTAAAAAGATATTCCAGGATAAGACTTCTCTGTATTAGATTTGCAAAGGTTTAGAAACAGCTCGGGTTCTCTCTTTGCTAACAAACACTTAGTGGTAAATGCCTTCTCACAGAGAGTGATTTGGTCAGTGTATGAGCCAGTTTGCTTAACAAGCATGAACCTCCCTGGCATGCCAGTATTACTGCAAAATAGAATCATTTTCCTAAATGGTTTCATTAAAGGGACATTGTGAGGCTGAATAGGAGATATTGAATGAAAATGGACGGAGTGAATTTTTAGTCATGCCAAACCAGTCTGTGGCATCAGTCACAAACGTTTCACTGGAAAAAAAATGCCTCTATCGCTTTATTCGGAGATGAACACATTTGCAATGATTCTGAAAGATTCGCTGCCACAGCCACTGTGGCTATACAGCGCTCATCAGCCATGATCGAGCCAATTTATCAGAAGAACCCAGGATGAGTTATTGTCTGACAATGCCAAGACTTATATTCGCCATGGAAAATCATAATCATCCGTCGCTTCAAACAATTCCAGTTGAATTGCCTCCCCGACTTATTCATCCCATACAAAGCCATGATAGGAATATCAAGAAGGAAGAGCGAGCCGCACAGAGCAACCGCAGCCTCTCCTCGAAGGGGCATCACACCGAGCAGCCTGGAAGGCAGCAACAAATTCTGCATTTTAACGAAAACCAGGAAGAAGAGGCCCAGGAGAGCATCGTGTGAGACAGCTGTCACTATTTTTAATGTACAATGATGCTGGAGCACAGACTGAGCCTCCCATCCTTTGGGATTTTTCAACCTTCTCTGGAAGATGGGAGGATAGGGTCTCCTGAGGGAACCCCACCTACACAATAATTTAACGTGGGCCATGGGCACTAGGATTTTTCTTGCTTCTTTTTCTGCTTGAAGCCCACATTTGAATTTCTGGAAGACTGAAACATATATCCCTAATGTCTTCAGGCTGGTAATAGTGTAGTTGAGTGACACTTAGTGGCCTGTGACAAAAAGAGCTGATGATCTGTCTTTAATTTGTAATGAATCTATGTGTGCATTTCCACTCAGGAGAGTTCTTTAGTCAGGTACAATATACTTCTTCCTCAGACCTGCCCCATAAAATAAGTACCATTACAATGTCTTCTACATATAAGGCACAATACAGTACTAACATAATCATTCCCATCAATACGATTCATCTCCTCAAACTGCAGCCATGTAAAAGCAAGATCCTCTCTAAGTTCATGGAGATAAACAGACTGCCAAAGATGTCTCCGTTCCACTTATCTTGGACAATTCTTGTAGGATGGAAAGAATTGCCCTGGGACTACTCATCTCGCTCCACTGACGGTGGACAGAGCCTGGGCTTTCAGGCAATTCAAATTAAGGGAGATAAATATCACCTATAGTATACAAGAGAGATAATTACGCACAAACTCCTACAGTCACAACTTTACAGTAATTCAGTGGGATGCCTTTTTATTGTTATCAATAGGCACACTTCTAATGCCAAATCCATTTTCAGATAGCATGGGCATAAAAACAGTCGAGAAACATGTAGGTGTTGCAAGTGTAGATGGGGTTTCTGTAATTCATCTTATTTCACATCCACTGTAAAGATAAATATCAATGCATCGCGATACTGCTGGAAGTTGTTTATCTCGCTGCTGATTTATGTTTATTGGTCATTAAGAGAAATCAATGACATGAAGTTAGACTTCTGTATAAGTAGTAAATAATGCAAAAATATAATGAGGACAAGCAGATAGAAACTTTCAACGGCCTAGGGAAAATGAATAGTTTAGCAAATGTGTGATGTTATGCACAAACTTAAAAAAAAAAAAGAAAAAAGAAAGAAACAAAGAAAGAGAGCAAGAAAGAAAGAAAGAAAAAAGGCTGCCTTATTTTCCTGAACTCTCAGCCACCTTTCCTTCCCGCTTTCTCTACATTACAGATCCAACATGCATCTCTGTCAAGCCAGCCTACGTGGTCGCACTGTAAGCTACTGTCCTCCAAGCTGGGGCCTGAAACAAAACTGAGAGACCAATAAATCATGCTACAAAAGGGAACCTCAAAGACCACATAGTGGGCTCTTTTTTCCTTCCTCTTTTGATTTCCTAGTGCCTTTTTTTTCTTTTTTTTTGGGCCATTGTGTGATGCTTCTTGGAAAGGCATTTGGCAGATCAAAAAAGCTCATACACAAAGACAATTAATCCTCATCATCCTTAGTGTGACTTGTACTAACCAATTAAATTTAAAATAACTTTCTTCATGAAAGGGGACTGGATCAAACCCTGAGATTAGAAAGTGACTAAACTTTCAAGAAGTTCACCCATAGTGAATTTTCCTGATATTAAGAGTTTCAGGATATGAAATATCCTCAAATATCTATTGATGGAATCTATTCATTCTGTACATCGATTGAACCTTCCAATTACCATGGTGGGGATGGCTTTTCCGTAGGCTTGATTCTGCTGTTACTTGCAATAATAATGTATCTGTGCAACTTCTTTACATCTGTCTAGTGAATGAATTAACAGAGCTGAATCAGGCCAGTCATTCACTGTGTCTGCCTAACTAGAGACCAAATTTGATAATAGACTGTGCTCTTAGCAAGGGGATGAGTGTTTTGAGGTAGATGGTATATTATGGGGAAAAAAAACCCAAACGAGCTGACAAGTGACTACAGCATAGTCAGTGGTGGAAGAAGGACCGATCCTCAGAGAGGATTTAATTAA
>NW_009211203.1:18401-24718 GCF_000690835.1 Fulmarus glacialis
AGCTACACACAGGGCATATTAATAAGGTATAGAAAAATAAAACCTTGTGAAAATAAAAACAAATTGGTATATCCTACCCAACATTCACTCCTGTTCTTAACAGATCATGATCAATGCTAAAAATACATGAGAAAAAAGGTGTTCTTGGTACCCAAAGGCTTCTCACTCTCTAACTTCCATAGAAGATCTTTCAGTGGAGTCTCTTTGTTGCGATGACAATCACATCTACAGAAGATTTAAATGTCCAAGGTTTTCAAGACAACAATCTTAACCAAGACCAAATTTCTTACTGCCACAGCAATGGCCAACCTTTGCCACCATGGCAAAAAACAAATTTATCTCCAGGCAAATAGTCAAAACTTTCTACTGTGACTTTTTTTTTTCTGTATGTATGTCCAAATGCGGTGTTGAGAGGCTGGTCAGAGTAGACAGTACCGTGCTTCTTACTCCCAGTCCTGCACTGCCAAATTTTAGATGCAATTACTCCAGTCTGCATGCTGGAAGTGAGAGGACAGTCGGATAGAAAAATCTCAGTAAAAACAAACTCAAAAAGGGGTGATATTTGCAGAAAAACAATACTTTAACAAACAAACACACGGTTCTGAGGCAATTTCACACATTGCTTTCCAAGATCCAGGGGTCTCTGTATCATGTTTTATGCAACTGCAGCTGAATGCCTTTTGTTCAGTGTGAACAGCCCAATTTAGTTCAAATGAGTTACTTTGCCTCCTATATCAATACCTGCCAATGTTTTAGCACAAAAAGAAATGAGGATATTAGGGTTGAGGTTTTTTTTCAGATGGCATCTGGTTGGCTATTGTGAAAATACTAGGGCAGTTGTTCACACCCATTTTGCATTTAGTCTAAATTAGCCTTTTAGATTTAAAAATACCCTAGATTTTCCTCGTCTATCATTTTCTCTTTTGCTACTGTTTCTGAGCTGATGGAAATTTCAATCAGAATGCTGTTAACCTCCAATAAATTAAATATTGGGGAGTATATTAAGCAGAACACAAAAACTAAATAGACTTTAGAAGAGTTGTAAAAGGCAAGAAGAAAACTGGAATAAAAGATGGAAGAAAAAATAAGATTGATATGTAAGACCAAAATCTGATTTAAGTCCAGCACTCATTGGAAAAGAGTGCAGGATCCAGACCTTGCAGAGTAACAAAAAAAAGGTAATGCTTAACATTAAAATAATAGTTTCCATTTCAACTTGTGTGGGCACAAGTAAATTTAAAAAATGTTATGCCTTCACAGTGGTAAATTAGTGCACTTTGCCCACACACATCTTTTTTTAAAAAAGACAATGTGATCCAGCACACAGTTTCCCTTTTGCAATGCCGAGTCACTGAGCCAGGTGTAAAGCTTTAAGGCTCTGGATTCTCAGCCTTGTGTTTAGACCCCAGAATTAAATTACATCATCTCTTTTTTCACTTTCTTAAACCCAACTTTAAAAATATCTACTGCCTCAGGGTGCCCTGTTTCATATTGTCACAGATATAAAATTTTTGTGGGTTATCTGCTTTTAAATCCAGCTCAAAGGCTGGCTGAGGCAGGTCTACAAACTAGGGCTGAACCAGAAAATAATTATTGATAATCAGAGAGTTTCCTGCTTCCAGCTGGGATAGAAGAACAGCAATGACAGCCTTTTCCATGGCACTTCACTATCATCTACCTTTCCATTTGTGGTCTGAATCTTTATGTAACAGACAAGATTTAAAGATAATTGAAAATCTGTATTCAAAGAGGGATCATAAAAAATCTGGTATCTTTCCCAAAAATATTTCAGAATATTTCAGAGACGTGAAACCCATGAAGGTGAGTCCTGAGGTCTAGCCAGTATTTTCATTGACAATTCAAGTTTGGGGGGAGGGGGGATATCTGAAAAATAAAGGAAAACTGATTCAAACTGGAAGGTGCTACTGATGATTTGGAGCACAAATTAAAACTCAATGGGATTTTGATAACTCCTCAGACCAAAAATCAGTAAAATGCAAGTCACTGAAGGTGAGGACAGAATACTAATCTTCAGCAAGAGAATGCAAATATAAATATCTAGCGGCTAAAAAAACCCCACCCAAAAACCTGGCTTAGGGACCAGCAGCTCATGGAAGGCTCTCTGCTAGCAGATTGGCTAACCAGGCACAAGTGGCTTGTATAACAAAATACCCACACATCCCTCGGAGCTGTACTAACGTACGCAGGAAAGTCCGGGAGGGCATCGCTCCGTTGCATGCAGCATTGCTGGCATTTCAGCACGCACACCAGGTTGGGGTTTGGCCCACACTGTGAGACTCAGCACAGGTCAGCAGGAAAGATGGTAACACGAAAGGTAAGAGGCTTTCACCTTTTCAAGGAAAAACCTGGAGGGAATGTGTTCACTTAGGCTAGAAAATATAAAAAAGCTGTGAGTGGGAAGCGTGGTAACCAGCTCCTACGCAGAAAGGTTTTTAAACAGGATGGGTTTGGAGACCTCAACAGGGCTCAAACATTCAACATGAATTTTGTGTTTATTACATCCTGAGTGTCTGTTTCAGGTAGATTGTATTTAAATTTAAGTTCCCAGAGGCATAAATTCCAGTTTCTCATATAAATTTTTAATGCACTTCCATTATTAGACAAGATTTTATTCCAAGGAGCTTTGCCTCTAAAATTAATCAAAAGATTTTTTGTCGTGCTCCAGATGAAGCAAACACAGAATTCTAGTAGTCTAACACAGAAACCAGATTTCTAAAAATAGACTGTGCGGAGCCTGATTTGCTGTAAGTCGAGTGGGTAGGTCACATATCACATCTCTCTCGGCTGATCAGCATCGGTCAGGTGTTGCTTGAAAGGCAGCTCAAGAGGGAAAGCAAATAGATTGATTCAGCACAGAGCTCAGAAACATACACAGATATGACAAGAGATAGTAGAAACTCCATGAAATAGAGTGATATCTCTATACGTTTGAAAAGAGAGTTTGAGGTTGGTTTTTCTCCATGCCTGTTTATCACTCTGCATCCAAATGCTAAAAATAAAACTTGTTAGTTATGAATAGGTGGGAGTCAGATACCCATCCAAAACAAAAATATACCCTAAATCATCTCTCTTGGTCTTCCCAGTTTGGGCAAACTAATTCCTGTCAACAACACAGATATTTTGCATGAGCAAAAATAACAGGAGCTACAGTTGGGAACAACTCTATACTTATCTCGCTAGAGATAAGCCTGGGGGTGGCACACTGATATTTGAGGGACGGTGTGCTAGCGAGGTCCTTCAGTCTGCCGTCTCAGTGGAGGTAGGGGACGGAGACCCCTGCAGCAGCAAAGACACAAGGGTTATGGATGTGCTAGAAACCATGGAAGCGCCTGAGAATGGTCACGTAGGAATTAGGGCTTCTTCCCCAAAAAAGGTGGCGGGATCAATAGCCCAACTGAAGTGCATCTACACCAATGCAGGCAGCGTGGGCAACAAACAGGAGGAGCTGGAAGCCACTGTGCAGCAGGAAAACTATGATATAGTTGCCATCACAGAAACCTGGTGGGATGACTGGCACAACTGGAGTGCTGCAATGGACGGCTATAAGCTCTTCAGAAGGGGTAGGCAAGGAAGGAGAGACGGTGGGGTAGCCCCGTATTTTAGGGAGTGTTTTGATTGTCTAAAGCTTAATGATGGTGACGATAGGCTTGAGTGTTTATGGGTAAAAATCAGGGGGAAGGCCAACAAGGCAGATATCATGGTGGGAGTCTGATATAGACCACCCAGCCAGGATGAAGAAGCAGACAAAATATTCTATATGCAGCTGGGAGAAGTCTCACAATCGCTAGCCCTTGTTCTTGTGGGGGACTTCAACTTTCCGGATGTCTGCTGGAAATACAATACAGCAGAGAGGAAACCAGTCTAGCAGGTTCCTGGAGTGTGTGGAAGAGAACTTCCTGACACAGCTGGTGAGGGAGCCAACAGAGAAGGACTTGTGGGTGATGTGACATTTGGAGGCCATCTTGGGTACAGCAACAATGAAATGATAGTTTTCAATTCTCCAAGAAGCAAGGAGGAGGGGGTCAGCAGAACTGCTTTGGCCTGTTTAGGGGCCTGGTTGACAGAGTCCCTTGGGAGGCAGTCCTGAAGGGCAAAGGAGTCCAGAAAGGCTGAACATTCTTCAAGCAGGAAATCTTAAAGGCACAGGAGCAGGCTGTGTGCTGGAAGACGAGCTGGTGGGGAAGACCAGCCTGGCTGGACAGAGAGCTTTGGCTGGAGCTCAGGAAAAGAAGGAGAGTTTATGACCTTTGGAAGAAGACGAGCTGGTGGGGAAGACCATCCTGGCTGGAAAGAGAGCTTTGGCTGGAGCTCAGGAAAAGAAGGAGAGTTTATGACCTTTGGAAGAAGAGGCAGGCAACTCAGGAGGACTACAAGGATGTCATGAGATTATGCAGGGAGAAAATTAGAAAGGCCAAAGCCCAACTAGAACTTCATCTGGCTACTGCGATAAAAATAAAAATAAAATAACAATAAACAATAAAACATGTTTCTATAAACACATTCACAACAAAAGGAAGGCTAAGGACAATCTCCATCCTTTATTGGATTTGGGGGGAAACACAGTGACAAAGGATGAGGAAAAGGATGAGGCACTTAATGCCTTCTTTGCCTCACTCTTTAAGAGTAAAGACCAGTTATTCTCAGGGTACCCAGCCCCCTGAGCTGGAAGACAGGGACAGGGAGCAGAATGAAGCCCCCATAAGCCAAGGGGAAAGGGACAGGAACCTGCTACACCACTTAGACACACACAAGTCTATGGGGCCGGATGGGATCCACCCAAGGGTACTGAGGGAGCTGGCAGAAGTGCTCACCAAGCCACTTTCCATCATTTATCAGCAGTCCTGGCTAACCGGGGAGGTCCCAGTTGACTGAAAGATAGCAAATGTGATGCTGTGGTGGTGCAATTCCCCCCTTCCCCTGGGCCACTCTACGATCTCAGGAACTCCTGTTAGGCCTTAGCCATTGTGTAATGAGTTGGGCGGTTGAGCGTGCCTTGACCGTACCAGACACTTTTGCATGGCTTAGGTGGGGAGCACTGATCTTACCAGGGACACCGGATCAAGGTAGGGAACGAGAGCAGGGAATAATTTGTCATCACTGAGAGCGCTGAAGCATTCCTTACCTGGATCGTAGCTCAAGTGGAATGATACCATTGTTACCGTGGAACAATAACACAATTACTATCCCGGATCACCCTGGATAGTGGCCAGGATGGAAATTTACTGATGACTAAAGCAATCATCTTGCAAACCTATAAACAGCAGTCCCAAGCGAGACCCTTTCAGGTCTCCTGGACCGCAGCGGGCTGCGCCCAGAATCTCCCTCTGAGTGGGACACCTCTCGGAACTCATGAACTCTCAAGTCTGTGATTCTTGGAGGACCGTCAGGACCTGGGCTGAAACATTCCTTGGGGCTCAATCCTTCACCCGTTGAGAAATGCCAAGACATTTAATGTGAGTATTTCACAAAATTCAAGGGGAATTTTTAACAGATACCTTATTTAGCTTTGGGCACATGTGTGTGAATTGATTTAGATCCCGTGTGTGTGTGTGTGAATTGATTTAGATAACCAATAGTAAGCATAATCTGTAATTAAGTCACTGCAATGATTAAGTGCTGCTAAAATCGTGTGATCCAGCTTAAAATTATGAATGTATTTTAGATTGCTGCTAGACACATCTAATCCCTTAGGCATAAACCATTGACCAAGTCTGAGATTAGGGGTAGAACCAGCTGCATGTAGACCCCTCTCTGAGAAGGAGTTTAGAAAGCAAGGGGGTCTACCCTGAACCTCGTGACTCAACAGGAGGGTCTCCTTATCCCTTTTGTATTAGACACAAGCTGTTGTCCAAGTCTGAGACTAAGATTGGATCCAGCCGGGTCTTCTCTGAACCCCATGACTCAATGGGAGGGTCTCCCTACACTTTTTGTCCTCAATCTCTGCACAAATCATTCCAACACAATTCTGACATGATTTTCCCTGTGTAAACTTAATCCATGTAATGAGTAATAGAGTGAACCTTGCCATTGAATTCTGTTAAGTCGTGCTTTTATAAATTTCTATTGAAATCACTTTTTACTGATACCTTTGCTGGTAATTCTTTAAGCAGCCTCAAAACCACTCATCCGCAACAGATGCCCATCTACAAGAAGGGCCAGAAGGAGGATCTGGGCAACTACAGGCCTGTCAGTCTGACTGCGGTGCCGGGGAATGTTATGAAGCAGATCACCTTGAGTGCCATCACGTGGCATGTACAGGACAACTGAATCAGGCCCAGTCAGCATGGACTTATGAA
>NW_009211204.1:0-28764 GCF_000690835.1 Fulmarus glacialis
GTGATTAATTGGAATGTATTAGAAAGTGTGAGACCTGGGCATAACATAGATGGTATGGAATAAGGGGTGGATACTGTCCCGGTTTTGGCTGGGATAGAGTTAATTTTCTTCCTAGTAGCTGGTATAGTGCTGTGTTTTGGATTTAGCATGAAAATAATGTTGATAACACACTGATGTTTTAGTTGTTGCTAAGTAGTGCTTATACTAAGTCAAGGACTTTTCAGCTTCTCATGCTCTACCAGGTGCACAAGAAGCTGGGAGGAACATAGTCAGGACAGCTGACCCAAACTGACCAGAGGGGTATTCCATATCATACGAAATCATGCTCAGTACATAAACTAGGCAGACTTGGCCGGGGGGCAGTGATCGCTGCGGGGTCGGGCTGGGCATTGGTCAGTGAGTGGTGAGCAGTTGCGTTGTGCATCACTTGTTTTGTATATTCTTTTATCATTATTATTGTTTTCTCTTCCTTTGCTGTCCTATTAAACTGTCTTTATCTCGTATTCCATATCATACGAAATCATGCTCAGTACATAAACTAGGCAGACTTGGCCGGGGGGCAGTGATCGCTGCGGGGTCGGGCTGGGCATTGGTCAGTGAGTGGTGAGCAGTTGCGTTGTGCATCACTTGTTTTGTATATTCTTTTATCATTATTATTGTTTTCTCTTCCTTTGCTGTCCTATTAAACTGTCTTTATCTCAGCCCAAGGGTTTAACTTTTGTTTTTTCCCTGATTCTCTCCCCCCATCCCACTGGGGTGGGGAGGGGAGGGTGAGCGAGTGGCTGTGTGGTGCTTAGTTGCTGACTGGGGTTAAACCACGACACTTTATTACATGATAGCATGTTGTGCTGTAACTCCTGACTCCCTACCCCCAAATTTCTCGCATCATGCAATGCGTGGGGCAGAGAGTAACCATGGAGTTAGCATCTGTTCGATGATTCATTTCTGTATAGTTGGTTGTGTGGTCTGTGGTCCTACTACTGTTATTCAAAGCTTACCGTGAAAGCAGAGTTACTAATTTTAATGGGTTTTCCTGTGGCATCATGCCCATACTCTCTAAAGTTTTTGGTCCCTGTTGCATGCACTTAGGATTGCCTGAAGACTTCATGCTTCCCAAGAACCAGCAGAGCACTAGTGACAGCCCCAGAACTACAGATTTCTTGCTTCCAGTTACAGGCCTATCCCACACCTGACACTGGAGCAGCCATTGCATTTGGATATTATCCAGTAGTCCTCATCTGTAGCATGTGTCTTTATGCAGGGACTGCGGTTGCAGGGCTGTCAAAGTGCATAGGATGGAGCGGACGGACTGGTCAGCCTGAGGCACATACTGGGGTAGTAGATCCCTGGGCCATAGGAATTGGCAGTGATCATAAAGTAGTAATCTAGTTGTAGTGTAGGCTTAATCTCTGCAGTTTGAAATAATTTTCATACTGGGAACACAGGTCTGAATGTTACAACATGGCCGACATCTTGTGTAAATTGGAACAGCACTGAATTTTGTAGATTATTTCACAAAGACATTTCTAATGTGGTTTGCTGTAGAAATGCAGAAGGAAAAATTCAAGCTGACTTTCATGCATTTAAGTTTGTCTGCTGCATATGCATAACCCTTTCCTTAGTTAAAAGAGAAGCGTTGTTGTATTGGGAGCTAAATTTAGGACATATTTGAAGTAAATGTAACCTTTTCAAACGTGGGTTGAGTTTTAAAGAAACAACTTCTCAAATACACAATTACTTGTCTCTCAGTAAAAACATTTGCACGCTAATTCTGGTTTGTGTATCCACAGAGTTACACACAGTGTACGAAAAGGGGTGAAGTTAATCTTTTATCAATTTGAATTTAAATCATTAAAAACCAAAAATCTAAAAGCCATGCAGATTATCGTGTTCTGTGAACAATAGAGATGGTGCAGATTGATTTCCTAAAATCCCAGTGATTGGTGACCTGTGAGAGAGGAGCTTTTCTGGCAGTAGGGATATTTAAGAAATTCTCTCCCTTATATGGTTTCACTGTTAAGTCTCTTCTCAGGAGAGTGCCTGTAGGATACTTTTGTTCTATTTGGATGCCTGTTTTTTGTAGGAACTAAGGCTGGCACCCATTATCTGGTTCTCTCATGCTATGATTGGAAAACAGGCCTTGAAAGAGGGGCTGTACAGCAGCTCCTGGGTTTCCTTCAGGTTTTCAGTTTTAAACATCATTTAGATGCTAAGAATGATCAGACTGGCATGAAATGAGCAGACATTAAGGGAAACAGACTGATGAAATGCAGAGATGCTTTCAAGTTTGTCTTACAGCAATCTGGGTGTAGTTTGATGCTGATGGTGGATAAGGGAGGAGAGGAGGCAGAAGTATGGTCAAAGAGCAGCATTTCAATTGCTAGCAAATCCTAGATGATCTTTTCAGTGTGTGTGATTCAACAGGTGAGATGTAGTGAATCCTGCTGCTATAGTTTAAGGCATTACTGCCTTAAACCTCTTTCCTTGGTAGGATGGCATGTGTGCTCATACCTCTGTTCATTTTGGTCTGGCAGGTTAGCCTGAACTGCCCCAAAATGTTGATCCTTGCAGCTAGGCTGTGAAGGAGGAGCAGAAATCCAGATGAATGTTAGGATCTTTTGCAGCTCTGTGTTTCTTGAATGTGGGTCATACCCCTTTGATAAAGAGAGGCTTTTTACATCTGATTCCTTGTAAACCACAACATTTGATAACTGAGCTGTAAATCTAGGGGTTACAGGTAGCAGTGTTGGTTTCTGCAGAAATGCAGATGATCAACAGGCAGTGCAGAACATAAAGATGCATTTAGCAGAGTCACAGGCCAGCTAGCAAAGTTTTCCATCCTTTGCTAACAATGACAGACCGTGATGGTCCAGCGCTTTGTACTAGTGGTTGGATGAAGCAGGTTGTGTGAAGCTGTAGAGGAGTTAGCTGTAAAGTTAGTTAATTTGTCTAGTGTATGGAAGGCAAAACAGCTTTGTTTTCCAGTCTTGCTCAGTAGGTCTTTCCTACTATGTTTCCAAAACAAATGTTTCCATATTTAATTCATAGTCTGTTGAGTCAGCGCTGGTCTTATAGCCTATATGTATTTCAGTAGGAAACTTTTCCTATTTGAATTGCTTTGAGGGCTTTGTTGTCTTCACATATTTAGTCTTTGGAGAAATAACTTATCTCATTGGTTCTTCTGATCACCAGTCACGGAAGATTAAAACCTGTTTAGCTTTCCAAAGAGAAATCACTGCATTGCTTAATACCATTGTAGTGAATCTTTTGAAAAGTTTGTCTCCTCTCTGATATACTTGCAAAAGAAAATTTGTTGTGTTTTTCCAGGAAATGGAAGGACTGAGATTTTCAGGAGTCTAGGCTAGAGTTTACTACTCAGATCCATTTTATATCTTTGAAGATCAGCCCTTAAGTGCATAGCTTGTGTGAGGTGATGCTTTTCTTATTTGAACTGACCTATCACTTTCTTTTTCAGAGCCCTCTTGATAGAGCCCAAGCAGCCAAGAACAAAGGAAACAAATATTTTAAAGCAGGAAAATATGAGCAAGCTATTCAGTGTTATACTGAGGCTATCAGCCTGTGCCCTCCTGAGAAAAACCTTGATCTTTCTACCTTCTATCAAAATAGAGCTGCTGCCTATGAACAACTGGTAAGAAATTAAAGATAATTGTATGTTTATTCTAAAAAGTTGCGTTATAAATTGTGTATTTTGTCACTTTTGTCCACTGAAAGATCCCAGGTGGTGATATCTGCTGCCTTCACAACAAGATGCCATTCCTTGCAGCTATTTTTCACTAGCTCATCGTAACTTTTCCACATGTAAATAAAATTATTTTCTGTTAACTATTCTCAGTCTATCTTACGTAATTCTTATGTGTCCCTTTCTTGTTAGACAAGGTTTTAATTTCTTATCCTCTGGAACAATTTTCTTGTATATAAGTTAATTTTGCTTCTCTCTATTAGAGCGTTTCTTTAACTTGGGTGAAAAGGCCAAAAGTTGGGTGAAAGGCCAAATATTTTGGAAGGATGCTACTTCAAAAATTAACCAAAATCCACAGAAATCCTGCTAAAGCTCAAGCCCTAAATTTTGCACACATGGTAGTAACATTTACTTGATAGCTGAGTATACTTGATACTAGTTTTAGAAGTCAACCGGTGGTGTTTATTATGGTATCAATAGATGTCCTTTATCAATTTATTCATCAATAGGTCAAGTTGGTGAGCTGTATAAAGGAGTGGAAAATTGGCTTTGTACAGTCTGAAGTATCAAGTGAGAGACTGTGTGATTAGAGAAACCTAGTCTTGAAAGTTAGAGGAGAGATAAAACAGTTTTTGTCTAATCAAATACTACTTATAACACTAATTCATGCCATAACAAATCCCAAATGTATGTGGTTCCTCTTTTTCAGTTATTAGAAAAGCCTGTTTCAGTAATCAATTTTGCAGATAAATGGATTTTTAGTTCTTAATACCCTTGACCAGCTCTACTCCTACATATTCATTTATCATCCCTTTGTAGTAACATAGCATAGTAAGTTGAAATAACAGATTTTTTTTTTAAAAAGTGTTTTAGCACTTTGTTCAACTTGTTTGTTGGTTTTCATTATGTTTTCATCTTTTTTCTTCTCCAGTCTTTCAGTCCCAATGTTACCTCCTGCAAGCATCTTCGCATAAACTCATCATCTTCTCCCATACGCTTCGTACAAATGTCTGGTTTCGTTTTTCTGTAGGAATTCCTTTTCTGTTTTGTGGCTCTTCTGGTGCAGGTGGCTTCCAGTGGTGCCTGGCAGTTTCTTACTGAGAAACTTGCAGAAATAGAAGCAACCAGGTAGAACCAGAGCCCTGGGAACTGCAGCTACTGTTAGGTGGGCATGACCCTGGAGTTGGTAGTGGAAAGCTAATATAATGCAGCTGAGTAGGGCATCTCTCATTGTGTTGTTTTCTACCCACAGCAAAAATGGACAGAAGTGGCACAAGACTGCACAAAGGCTGTTGAGCTTAATCCTAAATATGTAAAAGCTCTCTTCAGGCGCGCAAAAGCTCATGAGAAGCTAGACAATAAGAAGGAATGTTTAGAAGGTGAGTGTCTCTTGATGTGTATACTTAAAAGTGGAATTAGCTCAGGTGCTTTGGAGAGGATAACTTCTGGGATTGTTTTGTTTTTACTTCTGTAACTACAGTAATACAGAATTATTTATTTAAAACCATTCATAGCTACTGCAAATAGATTTTCTTGTAAAAAGAAACCTTTTCCCGTTTTTCAAGCTGTCATCCCCTCAGATCTGAAATAGCTGCTGAGAAATTGATGTTACTGCAGCCGCTCAAGTTATTCTTTTTCCAGGAAACTCCCTACATTTTAGAACAGAATTCATGTAACATGCTGAATGGATAACGCAGACAAGAGTCGTTCTACTTCCATACAGTAACAAACTTTCTTCCCTGTTTGTTTTAGAGAAATGGTACTACTACAGAAACCAAGGTGGTTTTGCAGGTGGAGATACATAGTCAGAAATAAGAGTATTACAGTCATTTAAATGCATTTGGCAGGCATTAAAGGGAAAACAGCTTCAGTAGCATTTCGTTTCTGTTGTGAAAATTGGAACAGATTTTTTAAAAAATCGTTTTTTATTATTAACGCTGTGTATTTGGCAGAAACTACTGGGTCAAATCCTTCAAAATACTATTCCTAACAGAATACATTTTGAACTGTCAGGAAAATGTGACTGAGAAGCCATGAAAATTAAGGAGTACTATGGGTCAGGTGTGCTGTTTGCACTTTTGAACTAAGGGACACTGTTTGAAAGGATCCATTTAAATTTCATCAGGTGAAATCATTCCTGATGATGTAAGATTAAAAGGCAAATGAAACTTTCAGCTGTGCTCATTATCAAAGAAGGACAGAAAATAAGGCAGTGCTCTGACTGGCAAATTTAACTGTTAAATTAGTTTCATTATGTATAACAGCTAAGAATTAGGTCTACTAAATTAGAAGCTAAATAAGATGTGGAAATTTTATTTATCTATCTATTTATTTATCTGCTGGCAGAATGCCTTTCTGCCCTGTGAGACCATAATGACTAGAAAAGGACTACTTAAGTCATTTAGTGTAGTCCTTTGCAATCACTAATTGACCAACAGCTGCACTTCCAGAGATAAAATCTAAACCTTATGTAGTTGTGATAAACTGACAGGTGATAAAAGCCCCAAGAAAGATCAAGTGTCCCTGCCATAGTAGGATAGCTTTTAAATGTAACTCCTTTTTAATGTTAGTAGCAGTAATGTTTGTAGCAATTATTTTCAACCTTGATCTGTGTTTGATTTTTAGCTTGCGGTTTTTTCAGATCTGAAAATTACCTGCTTTTTCTGAACTATGCCGGTTTTCTAATACAATACTGCTTTTACCTGCCAACCACGTATGGCTAGTAAAATCCCAGGAAGTAGGGTATGTCCATGTAGCGGAGGAAAGCAAAACCAAACAAACCCCAAAAAAACCCACCACCACCAGCAAAAAACCCCCTCCAATGATTCCTGGCAGTATAATTTGGGAAGACGTTGCTGCCTCAACCAAGTTCAGGCGCTAGTTTACAGCTGCCTGCTTTGGGCGAAGCGTGTCTGCTAAGGTGGTATAGAACAGTGTTAGTGCACACTATCTTTCACACCTTTTCTGGGTGTAGCATGTTTTCCCAGGGACTCTGATGTGCTTCTTGACCATGCCAGAGTTGTTGGGGAGTTTCTGTATAAATGATGGCATAATAGTATCTGTAGGGTGTAGAATCACAGAAACTATACTTAAACTCCAGAGTAAGACGCTTGCATTTCAAGTGTATTCAAACAAAACACTGTTTGAATTTCAAGTACAAAGTCTGTTTATCTTTACCGATGTTTAAGTGAAAATTAAATAGGAAAAATCAGTGGTAGTATTACATTAAATAGAGGATCCAGAGAAATAATGATAATGTATCATAAGAGCGCATTTCACACTGCGAAGCATGGTTCAGGCAGCAATGGGTTAAAATTTGCTCTATGTGTGAATGAAAGTGATATGATATGGGCTAGCACTTTAAATAGGCCAGCAGGCTATTTCTCTTAAACTTGCTCCATTCCAAAGTCACAGAGGTGAGCAGAAAAATTTGAGATATAATATGGGAAGATTTCTTAAACTGAGGAAGAAGCGAGATGTGATTGGACTGAATGTGAATTTTAAAAGTAGCAAATTAGGACCAGTCCCAGAAGAGAAGCTATGTTAACACTTTTAATGCGAACATAATATGAACGTAATTACTATCCCCAAAGTTTCAAAATAGTGAAAGCCCCTGCTGGAGGTATACATTTTCACTGTTCATCTAAGTGTGTTTGTCTCTAGATAAAAACATGAAGATACATTTATTTTTATAAATGTAATTTCTTTCATTCACTGTCATGAAGTCCTTTTATCACAAGGAGATCATTTTGGATACAAATTTGTGTCTTGGAAAACATGGTAAATACAGCAAGCTGGAAAGAGAGGCTTTTACCCTTGAAGAGGACGTTTATTAGTTTGACAGTGACTTGTAATAGTGACACATTTTAGTGCACTCCAGCGACTATCAGAATTTGTCTTTAATCTCACTTTTGTATGTTGTTTCCTAGATGTCACTGCAGTCTGCATTTTAGAAGCCTTCCAAAACCAGCAAAGTATGTTATTAGCTGATAAAGTTCTTAAACTTCTTGGAAAAGAAAAGGCCAAAGAGAAATACAAGGTAGGACTTGTGATATTGCTGACAAATTCTGATTTCACCTGACTGGTTGTTGAAATGTTGATTGTTAGCATTCTGGCAATTGTTGTAAGCCAGTCACTGTCTTCATCTGCTGAAGTGTAAGAATCGACATGAACCGTTTTGTACAAAGCTGCTATTGTATCGATGTTTTCCTCTGGGACCTGTACAAACTTTTTGAAACCTCAGTAGGGAAGACAGGCTTATTTCTAACAATTGTTTCCCTTTAATAATCAAATTTATTGTGACATTCAGGAGACACCTAAGTTGGTGTGCTGCCTTACATGGGGCTTTTCTGGACTTGCAACGTAATGGAAACAGGGTATGTTGGAACAGCAGTAGCCAAATGTTCAGTTGCACATCAGGTGGTTGAGTTAGGTATGTGTGTTGAGATAGGAAGGTTTATAAATAATAATTGAAAATGTGTAAATATGTTGGTTCCATATGTAATGAATGGCTTAAAATGAGAAGAATGATGATTGAGGCCTTTTTCCCCAGGTTATTCTTGGTTTTATAAATAGAAATTTCAAGCAGGAAAGATTAAGTTGACAGCAGAATTCCTGCATTTTAGAAAGTGGCAAAATAATACTGTTTTAAGGTTGGGGGTTTTTTTAAATTAAAAAAAAGAAGAAGAAAAGCAAAAAAGCATTGCTTAAGAAAAAATGATGCAGTGTGAAGTCACATCTTTTTATTAGTGGTCAGACTTCCTGATTCTGTCTTGAGAAATTCGCCTTCATCTAACTACCACGATTACTTGTGACACTCAGTTGCAGGCTGTTTCTGTTCCGTTTCTGTTCCATTTCTGTAAATAGGTGCTCATACTTGTACTCTTCTGTTTTGGCACTTAGATGTCTTTGTGTCAATGTTTGGAAACTGCAGAAAAGAGAACTATGGAAGTATAGGGGTAGCCAGGAGCAGTCATTTCAAGTGGCTGTAGGTTTACAAAAAAGTTGGGCCAAGTATTAAAACGTTCTCACTTGTTATTAAAACATTCTTGCTTTGTTTTTTGTGGCGATGGTTGAAGTACAGAAATCCAGATTGGTTTTGAGATGCTGAATTTCTTTCCTATAGAAACTCACATACATGTGTGATGTTGAGGTAACAAAAATGAATTGTGCTGTTAGTGTGGTGGTGGTAGCATCATAAAATAGGTGTGCTTCAAATAGGCAGTATTACAATAGAACTTAATAGAGAAATTCAGAAGAGTGCATTCACACTTTTCTTGCAGGAGAAATTGAGTTGTGATTCTTGTGTGCAGTGTTGATTTTGAGCAAGAAATATTTTTCGGCTGTAGAAAGGATTTTGTACCTCAGAGGTGTTACTTCTGGGACTTCAAGTAAAATGTGTGGTATCTGGGCCAAGCTCCACATAGTATTAGGATATTGCCTCATTAGTCTTCACTGTAACAATAGACAGCAGCTTCTCTTGGACAAATTGGAGAAAAGGGCAAATTGCCATTCAGAATATCCTTGAATTTAGGCTCATGCTTAAACTGCCAGCTTGCATTTTTCACCCAATTTATGTGCACACATACTGCTTTAGTACATCTACCCAATGTCTTTTGATATCCTAAGAATCCTCATTTCTAGCCACACATGCAGAAAGATACTATCTCCCTCCTCTCTTTAATATCTTCACTTTATTTCTACTGGTGATGGGTATTGTGTTGTGATCTGAAGCTTAAATAATCCCTGAATGTCAAACTGTCAAATCAAAAATATCAGACTATCAAATGAGATAGCAGAAAGTCATACATTGGTTCTTTCATGAATGAATTTTTTTATAGTCACATTTGTTTATCCATTTCCATATTTACCATCTGATCTTACCGTCTAATTACTTGAAATTACATTTCTCTGTTTCAGAATCGTGAGCCTCTGATGCCCTCACCACAGTTCATTAAATCCTACTTCAGTTCTTTCACAGATGATATAATCTCCCAACCTTTGCTTAAGGGTGAGAAATCAGATGAAGATAAGGATAAGGAGGGAGAGGCTTCTGAAGTAAAAGAAAAGTGAGTGTACAGTACAGTTGGGTATTGTTTGGTATTGGAATCTAGTTTTCAGTGATTCTGACATTCTGCTGAGTGTAACTTGCTGTTGTTTTTATAGTACTTGGCATGGGAAATCCTGTGGTAAATGAAATGAGATCACTATTAAAAACGAAACTTTTATGAAAGCTGACTGGCTAGTTCCAAACTGTAGGTGGCTTTGATCCACTAAACAGAGGAAGGACAATGAGATTGGGAAGATATGCTGAATATTTACTACAGTATCATAGTAAATCTTAGGAGATGGGAGGACTGGAGAGTGCTGAATGATGCTTCTGGAGAAAGGAATATTTTATACTGAAGGAGAGTTTTCAAGGAAGAGAGCAAATTAGTCTTTGGATTGTAAAGGAGAAGACAAGCTAGGAAAAGGGTCTTTGTTAATGCAAACTATGAATTTACAGCAACTGAGGCTGAAAGGGTGTTTTATCTTTCTGGAATCAAATCGCACATAAATGAGAGGTTTGTTCTGACAAAGAAAAGCTTGAGCTTTTTCTTTTTTTTGAGTGGAGCTTGAGCACTACATGAACGGTGCTTTAACTTACTATGCTGCTTTCCAGTTTATTTTTGGAAGATATCAGTGCTGTCATTATGGAAACCATTGCAAACAGCGTTAGGAATTTTTTTTTTTTAAAGTAAGATAGAATGTCCTGATCTATGGACAGATTCACTGAATCCAGGACACTTAGCTGAGGACAAAGCAGTGCGTACTGTAATTTTTGCTGTGAAATCCTTTCTTCCACGTATAAACTGCATATTGCTAGGTTTAATATTTTACTTTTCTGACCTGGAATTCCATCCCAGCCCTCTTGTTTTAAGGCAGAGATTATCGCTGTCCTTAATGTGAAAAAAAAATTTCAAGAGACAAATGAAGCTCAAGTTCAAGAGCTTTAAAACATTTTTCTTCTTTATTTCCAATGTAATTTGGCCATTCTTTGTCTAAATTGTTTTCAGTCTGTGATGGCTCTGTCCAGGAATATTTGTAACTTTACTTATTATGCTGGTGTTGTAATTGAGTATAGCAAAAGTTAGTATTTGTTATGATTTAATGAAAAATCTGAATTGAAATTGCAGTGTTCAGTGAATGTATATATACAACTGTTCCTACATCATTTACAGCTCTGGCTATTTGAGAGCAAAACAATATATGGAAGAAGAGAACTATGACAAAATTATCAGTGAAAGCACAAAAGAAATTGAAGCAAAGGGAAAATACATGGCCGAAGCTTTGCTTCTGCGAGCTACTTTCTACTTACTTATTGGCAATGCAAATGCTGCCAAACCAGACCTAGATCAGGTCATCAGCATGGAAGATGCAAATGTGAAGGTAAGAATCTGTCACAGCTGGATTGTAGTTTGGGTTGAGAAAATGTAGAAGTTAGATGATAAACTTGCAGTGTAGTTCAAGAAATTGTTTTTCCAAGTTTTCAGATACTTTAATGGGAGCGTTCTGGTTTATTTACTGTTCTATCTTCTTATTCCTGACAAACTGTTTTTTCAAAGGCTTGTTGATTTTTGAGACAGCTATGCTAAGTAGTACAAACTAAAGAACAGAGGAAGTTTAATGAATTGGAGGCTTATCCAGTCTGAAAAATCAGTCCATAGATAAGAGAAAAACATTAATTGGACTTGCATATTGAACTGCTTCAAAAAATGCTGATGTATTTGTAAGCGTAGGGAACCTGTCTTATAAAGGATTTTTGGGGGGTTGGAAATCCACTGAGATGGAAGCATAGGCTGACATATTTGAAATTAAGCAAGGGAGTTGATTCATTTAGAGTCAATATAAAGTTTATTCCTGCTTAGAATGAATGAAATCTGTCAGTGGAAGAAACCAGTCAAATGAAAAATTTACTGTAATTGTAACAAAGCCTTAAATCTGGAGGAATGTTGGAGTGGCTGATGCTTCTTTGAACTTTTTTTACAGCTCCGAGCTAATGCTTTGATCAAACGAGGAAGTATGTATATGCAGCAGCAGCAACCTGTGCTGTCCACTCAAGACTTTAACATGGCTGCTGATATTGATCCTCAGAATGCAGATGTTTACCACCATCGAGGACAAGTAAGAAACATTAGAGATTTTGTCCCAATACTTGAATATTTCAGTATATACTAAAAGAAAAATAAAGATCAGTACGTCATCAGAGATACTTTATACTGTTTGTGGCAGAAAAACATGAACTCCTAATTTGGAACTGTTGTGGAATAAACACGCAGTCTAATTTGCAGGTTTGGGTCAGGCAGAAGCAGTTTATTTCTGTAGCTATAGGAAAGAACACAGAGCGACAGAGGTTCAGCCCTCTATCAATATGAACTCTGACTTAAAAGTACTAGGGCTTATATACATTTACAGCAGATATAAACTGCTCTGTGAAGGGGCCTGATATGGCAGAGCAGCATCTGCATAGAAGGAAGCTTTGTTACAGCGGATGTAACGTGTGTTCCTGATAACTCAGCATCTGCAGCACTGTGGCCTAGACTTGCATCTGTTCAGCTCATCCCTTTCTGGCTTGTGACGCTGCTGTGTCCTTGACTAATTTCTAGACCTAAGGAGGCCTGCTTCCACAGAATTGTAATATAAAAGGTGCTGGAAGAAGAAAGGAAACACTACCATGTGCAGATATGCTAAGTCATATTCGTAAGGAAGACTTCCACGGATCAAGTGCCTCTCTCCATGAATTCCGTTAGATCTCTGTAGTGCTCAGAAATAAGAATGGTGTTATGTATTGATTGAAGGGAATGAAAGTTTTCTGCAGATTGAAAATTAGTATTTGACAGTAGCTTCACAGTAAAGTAAGAGAATGATGAAGTGAGCTCCACTTTTGTGGAGGAATGAGACTGTAAAAAAAAAAAAAAAAAAAAAAAGAAAAGTTGAAATGCAAGCTGGCAAAGCCAAAATGTTTCGACATCCAAATAGTCCACAGGCATTAACTACAGCGAGGCAAAGTGACTTGAGAAAATACGGCATAGTTTTGGAGACTGGACATAATGCTAAAGCAGTAATGGCAACAGTCTAACATACAAGCATTCTCAATCCCTACACATGGACATTGCCTTTTTGTGTATGAAGCCAAAGTTTCGCTGGTGGCTTTGTTATTTTATGGCAGTGATTTTTAGTTATGGGTTTTGTAGGTTTCTAGGCAGTTCTAAAACTGACCTGGAGATGATACGAGTAACTGACGCTAATTGAATTATCACTTAAGTGTCTGAAGCACAGATTAAATACAGAAATAGGATTTTCTTTCATTCTGGCTAGCTGAAAATCCTGCTTGACCAAATTGAAGAGGCTGTGGAAGACTTTGATGAATGTATCCGATTGCGACCTGATTCTGCCTTGGCTCAAGCACAGAAATGTTTTGCTCTGGTAGGTAACATGCTGGTGTGCTTTTTCTTTTTAAAGAGTTCTGGAAAACATATTGTGTTTCTCTGTTTTAATCCAATTTAATGGAAAAGTAGGGCAACAAACATCTCTATCTTTTTAATAATAAGGTAAAGAAATAATGCAACAGTTTCTTCAGTTGGAGTAAGGTGTTCATTGTTCAAACAGTAGGTCATCTTTTCTGTTTTGTGGTAGAGGAACACAAATCTTCACTCTAATTGTATCACATAAAATTGATTTAAGTAAAGCTTTAATGTTGTAGAAAATGGTCATCTTCAAGAAATTGGAAACAAACTATTTCAAGCTAGTACAATGCCTCTGCATGCAGGAATCTTTTGAGGACAGCTTTGCATGGTGTGAACAAGGAAGAATTCTAGGCTTGGAATTTCTAGGCTTTTGAAATAGAGGGAGGCTATTGGCAACTATCAGGCCTTATGGCTTCCTTCTTTCACTCTTTCTCCTCTCCAAGTCCACTCTACAGAGACTTGGACACATGGTAGGTTCCTAAAAACAGATTTGGTAGGATGTACAGACACGTCACCTTCTGGAACTTGTAATTGTTATGATGCATCCATCTCTTGGGGAAGTGGGTAGAGGTCTGATGAGCCTTTTTTTTTTTTGTGGTGTTGTTTCATTTTTTTCCTTTTTTTTTTCCTTTTTCTTTCTTGAATAGTATCGCCAAGCTTATACAGGAAATAATCCTTTGCCTGTGCAAGTAGCCATGAAAGGCTTTGAAGATGTCATTAAAAAATTTCCAAAGTGTGCTGAAGGCTATGCGCTCTATGCTCAGGTACATTTTTCTCTCTCTTAAGGAAAATGCTGCATTCTCTTGCACCTTTTATTTTGGATAACATACATTTCTTCAAATAATATATGAAGATTTTTGAGAATAAGTTCTGAGATAACACATGCTGTCTTTAATAAGCTACCTGAATTTGTTGGTATGGGTGTTCTGGGGTAGAGGAAGTAGAAGGGGAATTGGTGGAGCAGAATATAAGTGATGAGAGTCAACGGTGGTTATTAGGAGACAGAGATCTGGCATACACTTCCCCTTGAATTCCTGCATGTGTGTGGCATCTTACTTGATGGATGTCAGGGATTCTGTAGGTAATTTGGGAGTTAAATGTGTGGGACTAGGGTAACAGTTCCATTCTGCTATAAATTACATGTACTGGTCAAACAGAATTTAGTACAGATGTTCAGAGTACACTTGTAACAGAGACTGTAATTTCTTCTCTAAGAAAACCTACTTCTGGTTCTAGTATGAAGCATGAGATGTTCTGATTTTAAGTAGGTAGGCAATATGGATGCATTTCTTTTGAAAGAAGTATATTTGAAAAAGGAAGAAGTTGAGACTTGCAGGTACAGACTTTTAGAATGGTTTTTACTTGCAGTAAAAAAACTTACTTAGCATGTTGCTTGTGAATCTCCCATTACAGATCGTACTGTGGTCAGTAATTTGTGCACTTAAAGCCTAGCAGCTTTCTTCTAAAAAGCCTCAATTTTGAAACTTAACTGTGGTAACTGATGTGCCTGGCCTGCTCTGTGATAAGAGAGCTATATCCAATCTCACATCGTCAATATGGTTTTAATTAGAATTAGCCTAGCACAGAGTGCATGTTTTGGTTGCGTATTGACATATAGGTTTCTTTTTTGATGCAGGCACTAACTGATCAACAGCAGTTTGGCAAGGCTGATGAAATGTATGATAAATGCATTGACCTTGAGCCAGACAATGCCACTACATATGTTCATAAAGGGTATGTATTGAGTTCGCGATCCTTTTGGTCAAGGGCAGTTGGGATATTTAGATGAATCAACCTGAATTGAATGTTTGTGTTTAGAAGTTTAGCCAGGAGAAATAACTTTGTGAAAACATCTTAATGCTGTTAAATGTATTTATACAGTTTCTCTTGACTAAACTGTAAATATGTTTCAGGAAAGTTTCATTAGTGTTCATTCCTAATTGAGTATCTACTTGAAGTAATCTGACTTTTACTTTAGCACTATCTTAATTTCAACTTTGTGCTGAAGTTTTCTCTTTCGTAAAACAACTTATAACAAATCTTCTTGGGAGGAATTTACCCTTCTTTAGAGTCATTAAACTGGTAACATGGCTTATTGAAAGTGACTCTCACATACATGGTTTTAAAAGTCATGAAGTTACTGTCTACCCTGCATTAGGATTTAAACAGATTTGGGATTTTTTTTTTTTTTTTTTTTTTTTTGCTGCTTATGTGATCAGGATTTTGGGAGGAGTATGTGAAGTTTGTTCTAAATTTTCTTTCTCTTCTAGTTTACTTCAGCTCCAGTGGAAGCAAGATTTAGACAAAGGATTAGAACTCATAAGCAAGGCCATTGAAATTGATAACAAATGTGATTTTGCATATGAAACCATGGGAACGATTGAAGTGCAAAGGTAATGTTGAATTGCAGTGTTGAGAGTTCTTAGTTACTTTTGAAATTACAGTAGTCCTTTTGATTTCCTTATGGATCTTCAGTCTTTCTTAAGGTCTTCTCCCCCGTGCTGTGCAAGGCTAGCTCTTACCCAAAGTCCTGATTTCTGTTCTGTAACTCTTAGGTAAAGCCTTCCTTTCTCTATGGCATAATTCTGCTTTATGATCTGACAAGTTCCCGTGTTCACCAATTTCATACTTACTGGACAACATGCAGATGAGTCTGCGTATGTTTAAATACATCCCTTCTGCATTTAAAGTGACTTCCTTAATCATTACTAGGCTTCCTGTGTATCTAATGTAGTCCTTAAACATATCTTAGTGGACCATTTGTACTGAGAATCCTGAGCTATACTCTCAAGCCTGATGATTTGGGTTTAATTCCAACAGGACTGCAGTTCGCAAGTTCACAGGGCAAAGAGGAAAGACTAATGCACTATTCTGTAACAGTGTATTGTATTACAATTGTGCAAAAGTTTGGGGTGTAGCTGAGAGTGTAGTTGAGTCCTTTTTTTACATGTCTAGCCATCAAAAGGACAGACAATAAAACTGTTGCCATGAGAAATTTTGCAAGCATTTCCTATTTAAATAATGTGAGCTCTTGTGTGTACTAGTTTTCCTCTTAAGTATACGAACTCTTTTCAAGGGAGATGAGAGTTCATTTAGTTGTCCCAGCATTATCTTCGTAGTAAACTTGGTGTCCTGTGGAGAACATTTTATCCCCCGCTACCACCCGTGGGGGCTTTCAAGAGGAAGGCTGTTTAACAGCTGTCCTAGTTGCTTAGGCTTGGTAACAGCTTCTCTCAGTTTGCTCATCATCATTGCAAGTTCTCGTGGCAGTTCCTCCCGAAGTCCTTTTAAGCTGTTAGTAGAGGAGAGTGCAAGTTCTGAAGGAAAAAAGATGCTGTAGAGATGAAAAGGTTGCTTTGCCAGTCTTAATTGGACTACATTTTGGTTTATTTCAGAGGTAATCTGGATAAAGCCATTGAAATGTTCAACAAAGCTATCAACCTGGCCAAATCTGAAATGGAGATGGCCCACCTCTACTCACTCTGTGATGCTGCCTATGCCCAGACAGAAGTTGCAAAGAAGTATGGATTGAAACCACCAACACTGTAAAGACACGAGGAGGAAATGACCTTCTAAAGTGAAGTTGCCCACTTCAGCCAGCCCTAAAGACGCTGTTGCAGACCATGTTGAATGGTGGAACTTAGTTTTTTCCCGTTCGTGGTGTTGTCATTTGCTGCATCTGTTAAATGTTTAGGTGTTGTGGGAGTGGTTGTTCAAGGAAGTATGCAGTGTTGCATCTTGTTCCTTCTGCAGCAGAAACCTTAAAGCGTGTTAAGGGAATTAAAGTTGCAGGGGAACAAAAGGAAGCTATTTTGGCCATGCAAATAAAAACTTCACACTGGTTCATTTTGGGTGATTATGTTGTGGGCGATTTTTGCTTTATCAAACAATATTACAGCATGTGGGGGTTTTTCCTGTTGATTTTAAAGGTAATACTAGTCAGTGCTGTAAAATAGGTTTCTTTTTTATATGCAATTAATCCTTGAGGGTTGATTTTAATTTTGCAAAAAGGAAAAAATTAATTTTCAAACTGTTTAATAATAGAGGGTTTTTTTAAGTCAGTAGATACAGAGAATCCCTGTAAATATATGCAAGCATGCACAATCTTCCCTTAAAGCCCCTCCCACCCTCTGCATAACTTACTTAGAAATAGTCCTGTGGCAGCTATTAGGGAATTAATTTGATAGTCCTTATCCTCACCCCAGAAAGCCCTAGCGTACTGTATAGGAGAGCTAGTAAAAAGGTTGGTTGGGGAAAGAGGTCAGGTAACACTGCTTCAGTGTAGGTTTTACTGGAAGAAAGGCCATGTTCTTGCGCAGCAGTCCTTACTGGAATGTCACAGGAAATTGTTCTGGAGGGTTCAGAGGGACTTTCAAGAAGAGAAAGCACTGCTGGGAGTAGAGCTGCCAAAGTAAGGTCATGCTTGCATATAATCTTTGTAATCTCTGATGCTCTTGCTTAAATGTAACAGCTAACAGACCATCTAAATTCTCTTCAGTCTCTAGAGACTGCTATGTTCTGATCTGCTCCTTGTAATAGCCCCTTTGCAGGATTAAGTGAGATAAGGAACAAAGCATAGGCTAAAACTTCAAATAATGGATTTAGAATCTGTACTGGTTTCCTTGTTCTTTAGACCCTGTCTTGTTCGAGAGTACAGGTATTGTAGAAAGGAAGCAACTGTTCTGCAAATAGCAGACTGGCAAATTATTAAATACTAGTATAAACCATCTTCCTCTAGCTAGGAACTTCACAGAGGGCTCTCTTGCTTTGGGTTGATCTTTCTGGTATGGAAGTCCATCAGTCCGTCTTGCCTCTCCCTGGATTGATGTGGCTGGATAAACCTCAAGCAAATAGTTAACTGATGTAGCTTAATTTATGACACGCTGATTTGGGCTTCTTTCTATCCTGAAATCATAGATTTGCTTGTGCTGAATTGTCTAATGTATTTCATCTTTTAAAGGAATGAACCATGCTATGGTCAAACTGTCTTGTTCTCTAGTTGTGCCACCATATAGCAGCAGCTTGTATTTTCAACTTGACCTTCCTTTCTCCCAGCAACTACCGTTGAGAGTTCAAATGGTGGAGAGTAAACATAAAGATTTAATCATTCTATTTTAGCTAGCTCAGTAAGTGATCTGAAATCATAGTGTCGGTGTAGAATTGAGGGCGTTGGAAGGTACTGGTACAGCTTCTAAGGGCACTGCGCATAACAAGTGTCAAATGTCTTCTGGAACTTCTGATCTCTGCATCAATTACCTGAGAACAAAAATATGCCAGACTGACTGATGTGTCCTGTTCTCCTGAGGAGTTTTTGTTCGCATGGCCTTACTTACATTGGCATTTTCTCCTCTTCACCCTACCTGTACCCCATTCCTTACCCCACCCAATCAATTAAGGGAAAAAAAGCACGTGCTGTCGAATACTAGCATTCCAAATCATCACAGACTTTTGCCTGTTCTTGAACTAGTTTGGAAACTGCACTGAAAGGATGCATTGTCTGTAATTTTTTTTTTTTTGTAAATGACATATCACCTGTAAACTGAAAAAATAAATATTACCTTCAAGTATCTCTCTCTGACATGTATAAGAACAGGTTTTGATGAAAGCGTTCTCTGCCGTGGTGCTCTCTGTGCTTATTTGAGGTTGCTCTGAATCTAGGAAGAACTAATAATGACTGACTCCCTGTCATCTTCTCTCATTTCAACCTTTAAGAAAAAATGAGGAGACATGGAATTAACAAGTCTTATCTCCGGTTGCTTCCATCACCCACAGAGGTATGATCTTGAGAGCTGAAGATTACAGGGGAAAGGAAATCCAGCCAGGAAAGCTGGGAGTCTGAGTAGCTGACACTCTGTTAATGTGTGTATGCAGGTGCATCCCTTCAGTGATTTTTTTTTTTTTTAAATGACTGATATAGTTGAGGTTATGCTTTAAGCCAGGTGTGCATGTGAACTTTGAGAAAAACTTTCTTTAGTAGGGATTGAGAGCTGAAGTGAAACAAGTATTACTGCTATTTAAAATAATAAATGTTGAAATAACGTAGGAAGCTAATACTGAAGACTTGGGTAAACCTGGTGTGTCCTAGAGACTCTGGCAAGTTGCTTCTACACATAGTTGTCTTGCATCTTAATTCTGATCATGTAAAATCCCTGTTGTTCATGTTAGAGACAAGTTTGCCAAAATGGAGATTAGAAGTTGTGACTTGAATTACTAGGATCTAATTGCAGATTGAAAGTGAAGAGGGAACTAACATATACTAAGGAGCTGTACTGTAACTTATTCTGGAACTATTGAGAGCAGCTTAGATGCAGCTCTAACCAGGCTTCCCAGCTGCAGTGGTAATAACACTGTCTAATACAACAGGCATTACTGTGCTTTCTGCCATTTCTTTAAAAAGAATTTAAATTCTTGCAGGCTGAAATTCTGGAGATATTTCAGGGCTGTTACTGGCTGGTTTTCTATACTTACAGAATACTGGTGCATATGTATATATGGATACTTAAAGTGCCTGTTTTCTACCAACACAGAGAGTGCGTCTTGACTGCTTTAAGTATTATCTAGCTGAGGACTCATTGTGTACTTTTTTCATCAAACCCCCCCAGAAATTCACAGTCCCGTTTGTATCAATTCTGAGTGGATTGCACTGGAGACCCCTAAAACATCCTACTAAAATAAGGGCTTAGAAGTTGTCCTGACAGACTGAAGAGGACTGTGCTCATGTCACTTCTTCAGCTGAGTGCACCAAAGTAGCTTACTACAGGTTTGCATCTGTTCCCTCCATTTGGGATTCGAGGGGAGGAGGGTCCAGGCCACGGGTTCTGTTGTCTGTTGCAGACTGCACTTTGCATTTTTAAAATTAAGTGGTCAGCCCATGAGAATCCTGCACTACTTTAATCCTCTGAAGGTAGTACTTAGTTCCTGCTCTGCTGCATGTTAAACTAGTGTAGGGAGGGGAGGGAAAGACAGATGGAGTAGAGAAATGGATGTATAATAGTTGCTATGATTTAGAAGTTGGAGCCCAGTGATGGCCATCATGGATGCCGATTGTTGAGTATGTGGGAGGCACTAATCTGATGCAGGAGACTTGACTCAAATGGTAAATTGTTAATTTTTTTATATTTATTTTTTAACAAATAAATCTTCATTTCACCTTATGCTCTGTGGCTTGTTTCTTAAGAGTTCTAGTACAGTATGTACAATAAAATGCAGTGAAAAGTACACACCAGAACATGCCTGCTGAAATAGACAATGCCACTGAGTGGAATGGTGTGACCTGTTTTTTGAGGGGAAAGATGCCTCAGGGTTTGGCTTAATTTAACCATTAATTTTCCTCTGCAAAACACACAGCTAGCTCATTCCAGAGAAGCCAAAAGAACATTTAAAAAAAGAAAAAAAAGTCAAGTGAGCAGCTGTGGGAAGAGGAGGATGGCCAAACACAAATAAAAAGGTAAGGTGGTTTTGGGGGAAACTGGTGGTTAGCTAGAGCAAGACAAAACCTTCTCTCCCTCCTCCTGTTTTTGTATTTGGAAATCTCCTTTAGCCTTACTGCTTTATCATTTTTGCTGCTGGAAAACTAAAAGCCTAGGAGGAAAGGCTGGATAGTTATAGTTGCTTCTTTTTTTCATCCCAAGGAGAAAAAAAAAAAAAGCCGTTTGCAAATGCTTATCTTTTTACATTAGAAGTACCAAGGTGTCTTCCTTCTAAGAGAAAAAAAAAAAAACACCAACAAAACTACAACATGCTAGGCTGGTTTTAAGTATTTTAAAGCCATCTGTTAGTCTCTTCAGCAAAAGCAATGAAGGAGTGTTTCCCACGCAGCTGATGGGAGCTGGCCTTTGGTAGCAATAACGCATTTAAACCTCGAGCAATGCTAGTACCTGTCTTCTGGAAGACTGCGGGCAGAAAGGCTTAATCAGCACAACAAGTTTTCTAACCCTTTTGACTGACTCCTCTCAAGCTTTTCAGGTGAAGACTGCCAGGCAGCAGAATTAAAGCCCATTCAGACATTATATTAAGGAAGCAGTATATAGAGCAAAGGTGTGGTGATACGACTTGCTCTAACAAAACAGTAACCTGCATCACTTCAGCAATAAACAGGAATTGCAATAAGGAGAATTTAATACATACATATTCCAGGCAAGACACATGAACCAAAACCTGTTACAGATTCTTCTGTAGTGATAGTTCTGTCTGGCAGCTTCTTGCATTGTCCCCAAGTAGTACAGAGCAGAATTTGGCCTGTTTTGCTTAGTGTGTTAAATTCTAAGCTTTCCAAGTCAGAACTTGGGCATTCAAGGACCTTTGTTAAGGCACATACAACTGAGAAGGACAGAGGTGGAAGAATCATGCTTCTAGATTATCTGATAATTCACTGAAAAATTCGTAACACCAAAGCCAACTTCAGAGGATTTCCAGAGAGAGCAAGGTTCCCATTTTTATGTTTTACAAAAAAGCCCCAAAACATTGCGATGCATAAAAAGCAATGTTAACTACTACTGTGTTGAACTGATTTCACCTCCATCTTTATCCTAGCTGTAAAATACTATAAAATACTGAAGTATGAGAGGAAATATAAAACTTGTATTTGAATCAATTTTAGAATTACACCACCAAGTTGTTTGTTTGTTTGAATTAACTGGCACATTTAGCAGTAGATTGTGGAGCAACTAGTAGGGGAATCCTTGCGAAGATGAAAGCAGCAGCCATTGTGCCAACTGAACCTTCTCTATTCACCCAGCTTCACTTTTTCATCTCTACGCCATAGAGATCGCAACGCTTCTGGCTTAAAATAGGTATTTGTTGACGTATTTCTGCGAGTTTCTTCAGATCTGCAGGGGAGGAAGAGCGAGCTATGAGAACAGCAGTCAAAAAGGAAAGCTCCTGACTTGCGCTGAGGTAAGGCAGGGAAAAGAGCAGCTTCCATGGAGAATGAGTCTGTAGGGCACTGCAACTGGGCAGCCAGGGCTGAAGGAAGCCTCAACTTTGCCCTTTCCTAAGGTGGCAGCTTCATCATAAGTATGGAAGAGTATAGCGAAGTGCTGCTTGTTCTTGCTTGAATCTAGCAAAGGTGGAGAAGGGACAGGAACACTGCATCATCTGTAATTGCGTGTGCAAGCCCACAGACTTAAAAAACTGTCTCTCCTTAGTCTCATGACCTGTACTCAAGAAAGAAATCAGGAAAAAAAAGACTTTATCTTACCTATATCTGTGTATATAACTGTTTCCTCAGCCCCAGCTTTGGCTATGACTTCACCCCTGCAAAATTAAGCACATTTGTTCACAGCATTAACACAGAGGTCTCAAGGCACCAGTCCAGTTGCTGCTGTTTGTACAAAAGGGAGTTCCGACCCTTGATGTCTACAGCTGTAAAGACAGGGCTGTCCTAAAAATAGCATCATAATTCATAACTCTAGCATGACAGAAATGGCTTTCAGGCTTTATATGTGGCACATCTTATATGTGACATAAGTATGTTTCCAAAGATCAAGAATCCTCATAAGAGCAACTGTGAGAACCAGAGCATGTGAGCATGCAGTATACCTCAAGGGGAAAGAAACAACTTCACCAGGGACAGCCATATATGGCAAAGACTAACACTTTCTCCTTTCAGATCCTGCTGGCTTTTAATAGGAGTATACTTTTACTCTGCATGAGCTACTGAACATTATCTATCATGTCTCCCACTAGGTGTTCTGTCACTGCTTTCATCATGTAAAATCAAAAGATGAAGACATAGATAAAGCTGTTCTTACTTTGCAATCATCTGGAAGAGAGCAATCAGTGGATTTATTTTAAAGAAAAATAACTGCCTGAAGATTTGGTCACTTTTACCTCCTGTGCACCTGCGCTGCTTCTGCTTAAGTCAGAATATGTCTCTTATCTAGCTGAAGACATTCATCTTGTTCTTCCTTATGTCAAAGCAGTGTGGTTCTTTGAGGAAATTAAATAGTTTTGTGTAAGCTGTTTAAAATGGTTCAGTTCTGCACAGAAAATTACCATAATGCATAGGACATCATGGACTGAACTTCAGCGACAAGTTGAAAAGGTCAGCAGCTTAACTAATGCTAAATACTAGTACTAAGTAGCTTCTTTGCTACCAAAAAGAATACATACTGTTAAACCAGTTTTAGTTTCTTTCTTGTTTTTCAGTCAGACAGTTTTAAAGGATGATTTTGAGAACGTAGGCTTAAGCGTCAGGTGCTTTTTACCAAGAACTTATGACATTTTTAAGAGTAGATGGAAATGTGGAACTGAAATGTGACTGTCAAGTAAAACATTTTTTAAGCAAGAAAAGGTGGGTTTGTTTTTTTTTCTGAACTCACCATGGATTTACTACAGTGCTGTGTCCCCAGGCAACATAGGATGCTTTTTCATCTCTAGCAGGAGATACGGTAGCTACGTAGACTTGATTATCAACAGCTCTGTGTTCACAGAAAGATGAGGGAAGTGGGGGGGAAGTGAGTAGATTTTTTTTTTTTTAATACCACCAATTAACTAAGCAGAAGAGAAAGAATTCACTCTGAAGGGCAAGCTATATATCCTCCTAAGGACTAGCCAAAATTGTAAATGATACAAAGGTCAGAGAAAGCAGAACCTGGAAAGAGAAGTCTCTAGCACCTGCTCCAGAGTTAGCGTGTAGAATGAATTACGCGTTCATTCAGTATGCAGCAAAGTTGATTGAAGCTGACCAAATGAATAAATAATACTGCATTCAGGAATCTCAGGGTCTATTTCTATCTGTAATTAGAGCAGTTTGCAAATGGTTATTGGCTCTTCTGTCTAGCAGTTTGCGTGTGAAGGGTGCTTACAGAGCCTTGGGGAAAAGGTCCTTGAAAGGGTGTAACTGCAGAGGGGCTGGCAGGAGCGAAGGGTAAGCATTTCCTGCTTTTCTCCTTGACAGCAAAATCATTTTGGTGTCCCATGCAAGGCTTGAGGAATGGTGCAGCTCCAATGGCAGAGTGGCCCTGCAGCACCACTTCTGATGCATAGTGTCATTTGGAACACAAGAACAGTTCAGTTCCACATGCTCAAACTCCCTCTGGAACAGGAGGATAAGCTGTTACTTTGTTCTTACCGTCCTCTTTGTAGCAGTTCCCAATGAGCTGGTCCTGTTGTCAGATTAAAAGCCCCTGGATATATCAGCAGCTGGCAACCTTTGTTAAGATAAAATTAGAACCCAACCATCATTAAGGGGAAGATGGTTTACCCTAGAGTGGCCTTTCACATTGAGACTCAAGGCGAGGTCTCTTTCAGTACTTCCCGACCTCTGCCCAAAATGGAACCAAACAGAGCCTGTCCATGCATGACACAGGTCATTACTGACATCAGCAAAGCCCTGTGAAGCATTACCAAGTGTGGGGATACACCCATCTCCATCACTCCATCAGCAAATGCGTATCAGGAAATGATTGTTACTTTACTCAAGAAGAACAGACACTCATTTGAATAACAAAGTCTTGGCCACAAGATGCATTTTGTGTTACTGGGCAAGGATCAGAGGGCCTGATCACACCGACTGCCCAGTACGTACCACCCTGAAACGGCCCTGCATAGTTCAGGCCTCAGGGCTAACCATGCTCCATTAGGTGACCCAGACTCACCTTTCTGTCCATAGATTTGAGCCATCTCAGCAAATCTGATATCATAGCAGATGCCCAGGCCCACTTTACAGTATGCTGTTCTCAAAACACAAGAGACAACAATCACAACGCTATCACAAGTACACAAAAGCAATCACAAGACTCGCTGTAACCATCCTGCCAGCTGTTCTTTTATATGTCTCACAGTAACAAGAGGAGCTATATTTAAATGTGTATCCTTATCTGTAATAAGCATTGGCTGTTTGTGGGGGAGAATTCATGTTTCATGATGAGAGGAAGACTGTGAGAAGCAGTCTTATCTACCCTTTAGAAACAGCCATTTCCACAAAATCATGTTATATCAGGTCTTCATGTAATGTATTCATGTCTGATTTGGCTGCAGGTTTTTCAATTATTTTCTTTTCAAGAAAAGAAAGCACTCGCTGCTCTTCATGGACTAAAGAAACTACAGTCATGTACTTTTTTACAGCATGCACATTGCAAGGAGGAAAAAGTGACCATGGGAGATGAGACTCTTTGGAGAGCTCAGTAAACAGGACATGTTAATTTTTGAACACTGGAGGGGGGAGTAGGTGTCTTGCTTTTTTATCTGATGTGGTTGATTCAAGAATGTTGGAATGGGATTTACAGTTAATTGTCTCCATTATTATATCATCCTCACATGAAACAACGTGCCAGTGTAGCTGTTTGCTACATACATTCTTTTCCAAGCCGTGTTTTATAAGAACCACCTTAAAGACGTAACTGCTACAAAAAAATACAGTAAATTCTCTTTAACAAATCAATAGGACCACTATTTATTAAGGGAAGTGCCATGATGTATGCTTCAACCCTTTCTACTCCTCTGTCCTTTTGCAATCACATTGCCTTTTTGAAAGTTTCAGAAGTGACCCACACACTTGGAACAAACTTAAAGTATATTTGCCATGGTTGTCAAATGCCTAATATAAATTTGATAGTCTAAAAATCTATTGCTGGGGAGAAGGAGGGGGAAGAGAACTCCAGAATGACCATAGTGTTATTGTGGTAGAGCTCCTTAAAGAGAAGGCTTGTCTTATACTCACGAGTATCAAACATGGAGAAACTATTCCCTGGACTCAGTGTTTCAGACTCTTTGAACTGTATCTTCCCAGGAATATTAATGTCAAACAAATGAACCTGTAATTACAGTATGATTAATAAAAATTAGTAACAATTTCTCTGCTTGGTATTTGAGCCTATTGAGCATTATTAGGCACGTGTTTTCTAGTTACCGTTATCTAGACTACTCTTTCGTCAGGATCCCAACTAAACATTGCTTAAGATTGTGAGATGTCCTAAAGATGATTTAAAGCAGTTTTCTTCTTTCCAGAAATATACACGTCTAAAGTTATTTGGGGAAAAAAAAAAAAAGACTGGCCATTTTAAACAACACATATAATCCCTATGACCCAAGTGATGCACATATCAAATGTTTATATTGCTTACCAAACAGAATGCCCTGTCCCTTCTCTCCTTCTGCAGTAATAGAGAGTAGTTAAAAACAGCTAAAAATATAACAATTAATTTGTAGTATGGCTCTATATCTTCTTCATGGAAAGAATCCCTGAAAAATAGCTAGGTATCTTGACCTAATGAGTAATTTTGCAAAAGAAAGGATACATATAAAATGTCTTGAGTTTGTCAGGATGATTTGAAAGCATGTTAAAGTAGGTGATGTTTTCCTCTCTGAGTCCCATTCTTGCAAAACTTCTCCAGAAAATACCTTCACCAAGTCATAAAGTTCCCATGACTTCAGCTATGCGGATGCCTCTTAGCCCCTGCAGACAGTCTTTATCCCTCCCTTGCAATGGAAGATTCTGTTCCTGACCACAGCCTCCTAATAATACAGCTGTTTCTATATTATTATTCATTCATATTTACACAGTACAAGCCTGCACTCATTCTACAAACAACTACCAGGCTTGCAGACTGGTGTAGTATGATAAATGGAAGGCAACGTAGTACTTCGAAAGTGATCTAATAGTGTAGCTAAGTGTAGAATCAGTTATCAGAATAAATGAATACCTGCACCCCAGAGGTATTTTGCACCACCTCATTTGTTCCAAGTAACCTTGCATTCTCTTTGTTTTTCCTTGAAAGAAGCAAGCTGTTGGTCACCTAAGGAATGATACCTGTATGCACAGTCAGATTATCAGAAACTACACTCTACAGTTATGAATAGGAGGTAGTTTCTCAGAAGGCACAAAGCAATGTCCAGGTGGAAGACGACAGTAAGCAAGCATCTATCACAAACAGCAGACACAGCTTAACTATGGAACTTGGACTACGGTTGTCTGCACTAATCATATATATAGCACACAAAGTATGTAAAGAACAGTATTTATAGCAACAGAAGGACTAAATCCATTGGGAACCTGAGGGAAAATCCTGATACCACTTATGTGGCACTATGTTTTAGACCTAGACCAAGGTACACAGATGAGTTGGATCAGGATTTACTCTTTACCACAGTTTTCCCAGCATCTGGGAAAAGCCAATTATGCCTTCTTTTGTCATCCTTATCCAGAACAAATTTATGACCACCTTTGGGAGGGGTGTTTACATGGACCAAATAAAAATTACATGCAATTTTACTGACAGTACACAGCTTATTATTAATGCAAGATTCTACTAATTCACATCACCTTTAGGCACAGATGAAATAATTTGTGCAACACTGCTGAGAAACCTTTGAATAACAATATTCAGCCATCTTACCTTCCTATGCTTTGCCAACATAGCACCATCAGGCCCAAAGACAGTACAGGTATTATACAGCTTTCCACCATCCTCTTCTGGAATGGATCCTTTGTAAAGGCGAGAACAAGGATTTCCTCCACTGTATTATATGGAATTTTGATCCAATGGCACTAATAGACATTGCCCATTTTTCCCTCAATGAGATGGTCACTAAGAGTAAACTACCTCCGACAAGATATATGCTGCACTCCTTTGCAACTTCTGAGAGCTTTTGTGTCGATTCCCCAGGGATCTTCTCTGCATACTCCTTAAAGTATTGGGTTCCATATGGAGAATTAAAACATTCCTAGAATTAGAAAAAAAAAAAAAAAAGAATTTAAGATCTCCAGTAACACCACTGCAAGAAGACGTACTTGACCTTTCAAACTCCTCTCTATCAATGTTCTCATACAATCTTTAGTTACAGGAGTTTAGTTTACAGGAGCTCAATAAGCAAATCAGAAAATATCAGGAGGCCAGAGAGACCTCAACAATTAGAGAAAATGCAGTGGGTGGGGTTGGTGTGAACACGTGCCAAACAGAACATGAGCTAGGAATATCATGCAAGCTGCAAGTAACAAGGCTAGCACATTTAACAGTATAGACTTAGCAAGATCACAAGAGATGTTCTCATCAGAACAATGAGCAAGTTCCACCTAGCTCATTTGACAAGTTACAAGCTAAATAGATCCTCTCAAAACTGTGAAATGCTCATGCTCGTCCACAGCCCATGATTTCTTCATTTTTAAAAGGACCTTTGCAAAAGCATGCCTTTCTCAAAATTACTTATTCTTTTGCTAAAACAATCCTTTAAACACCATTTCCTCACAACTGAACAGTGTCTTCTGTCCTAGGCTCTAGTTAAAGATTTGCTACCCCTCAGAACCAGGCATGTAATCTTTAGACAATAAGATTAACAGAGCAGTTTAGATGCCTAAACTAGGTCGCTAGCAGTGTTTGAGATGCCTAAGATATCCAGAACTTTTACTCTGCATTATATTTGCCAGCTCTGTGAGGATGTGAGACACCCGCCCCAACACTTTTTTGTCCCCTAAAGGAGTACAGCTGAAGGCCACAGATAGGCTATCAAACCGTACTAGCACCCACTTTCCGGCAAGTGATTCCCAGCCCAAGCATCTGCCTTGATTGTTACCTTTGCTCACTGGAAGTTGTAAAAAGACACCCCCCACCCCCCACC
>NW_009211205.1:0-18956 GCF_000690835.1 Fulmarus glacialis
CCCCCCTTTTTTTTTTAACTGTGAATTTGTTGTTACAGGGTGCTTACTGGCACTTCGCTTTGTCTGTCTGTATCTATCACAGATCCTGATCTCCTAAACACTTCCAAGGATATCTCAGGAAAAGGCAAATGTTCCTCAATTTTTGTCCTTTTTTTAAATTGATGTCATGTAGCGATGTTAATGTAAATGGTCCTTCTTGTGGGATGGACTTTCACCTTCTGGACAGTGGGCCAAAACTTTGAGATTTAATTTACCTATCCAGCTGGACTGTAGACCACGCTCAGGTCTCTGAGCAGAGAGGTTGTGTGTGCAGGGCTCCTGCTCTGCCCCCATGCGTCTTCAGTGCTCGGTGTCTCAAAGCTCTGCGTTTGTTCCTGCATGCAACTGTTCACCCCTGTGGCTCCCACAGACAGCTTTGGTAAATAGCACTGCTTCTAAAACTCCAGTGAAATACGTTTCCTACCTCAGGGAGGCCCTGTGGTAGATGAAAGATGGATAGTCAACTCAACTCCCTGACCACCTGAGACCAGCACGAGGCCTATCTCTGCTCTTGGACAACAGCAGCTGCGGGCTGTATTGCCGCCCAGCCTGGAGTTAGTGTGTTGTAGTGTTGGGTGAGTGTGGCAATAATGTTTTTTTAAAGTTTTTCTTTCATATATATGGTTTTTAAAATTCTGTTTAAATATTTAAAAAAAAAAAAAAGCAGTTCTGGCAAATCTGCTCCAAGTGTGGATAAAGTATGGTACAACTGCGTATATTAAATAGGCTGGACTAGAGCTTTACTCTCATCTCCTGGTTTTGTGGGCATGAATTTCATCCTTTGAGTTGCATTCCCCTTAAATCTGCAAATTCTGGGAAAATTAGACAAAACAGTTTACATTCCATTAATAAGAAATTACTAATTGCTTATAAAACAGGCGTATCTTTATCTGCACAGGGCTTTTTAAAGTTGCTGCTTAATCTTTTTTCTTTTTTAATCACTAAATAAACATGTCTCAGCAGTCGCTGCATGTGAAACCAAAACCTGGATGTGGACAAAAAGCAAACACACTATACTAATTTTCATTAGCATATCCTATCTCCTAGAACATTTATTTTTTCATCTTCTTGTAAATTGATTTTTCATGTGCTTGTGACTGATATTTGAACTGTGTGTTTGAAGTAAGTGACTTATGTAAAAGCCAGGTCCTGGATCTCCCAACATGAATATATTATGGAGGTGACCTAGTGGGTCCATAGTTAAGGTTGCACAGAGTTTTCACTTAAAACGATGCTTAAATCCCTTAATTAAACATTAAAACTCGCACGAATTCTCAAACATGGACTGTTTCAATAAAGAGGATAAACTTTAATTATTTAGGTACTCAATGTTCTTCTTAGCGCTGTGTTTGCAGAATTCAGAACAACTTAAAATTATTCCTTCCTCAGGTTTTTCCAGAGTTCCTGGTATTTTCACTTTCTCTGTTCTTTTTTTAAATCTTCTGGCTAAGCCTTTCATTGTTGTAAGTTGTCATATCTGTTGAATTCATAAAACTATGACAATTTACATAAAATAATTTAACTAAAACCAGTTCAGCTTTAATTATAGTAATGCATGACACAGAAGAACATAGAGAAGACGTGAAATGAGAAAGCTCTGTATATTGTATTAGTTTTTGCCATGGGAGTCAAACAGTATATTGGTTATTTGTAGCTGATACCAGTCTTTGTCACCAATGATTTGGAATGAGAAGAAAAGACTAGAGAGACTTTTTAAAAGACAAATACCACATGGAAGCAAAATCCAGGCTCACGCTTAAACACCAGTAACGTCTCTTCTGAACAGGTGGTTATTTCTGAATCAGTCAATGAACAACAGCAACAGTAGTCCCAAATGGGTGTAAACTTCCCTCTACTTTTCCCCATCTCCTTATTCTTTGAGGACCCAGTTCAAACTTTGTTGAAATCAGCCTTTTCACTGATTTCAGTCAGCTTTGGATTAGGCCGATTGATTTTTACATTCATTCTACCCAGTTGTCACCCTGTTCCTCTGTATTAACATCTGTTTTGAGCCTTTTTCTTTGGACAGGGTCTGTAAACCTGTTGTATACAGCTGTGTATGCTGTAGCCGTAGTGACCAGCAAATACAACTCTCCTTGGTAATGTTTGCAGCCTTCTGCTGAGCTATAATCATGTTCTTCAGCACAGGTGGAAGCCTTGCTGAAAACAATATATTTGCAAACCATACATAAATGAAGAAAAAATTCCTTTAGAAACCAGTGTTACATGTATAAGTAGTATCTGTATTCAGACCCCTTAGCCTCCAGCTATTCCTCTGACTAGCTGGAAATAGAGACAAAATGGAGAAAAAACCCTACTCCTCATTAGCTAGTGGTCTATGGAAAGTTTTTTGTTTAAGTCTTTTAGGTCAGGATCTGTGTTTTCCCATCGTTTTCAGCTGATTGCCACTGTGGTCACTTATGCTTATTAGTTCAGGTCTCCTGTCCAGGAGAAACACTGCAGTACTACTTTATTTTAAAAAAAATTCTTATCCTGTTATCATCAGCAGCTAGGGTCTACAAAAATACTTACTACTTATATGAGAAAGCATTGTTTCAGACTATGCTAGGTCTTGAATTTTGGAAAACACAAGCACTATATCCTGAGATTGCATACCAATACCATAAAAATTCAAAATTACTTATTAATTTGAAGAATTGCTTATTGGTTTGGGCATTGCATGAAGAGCGAAATTCACAGGAAGTTCTTCTTGTCTCCAACGTACGAGTAGGTTCTTAAGCTCTTCCAGAGTAGGGATTGATATGTTGGAAGTGAAAAGGCTTGTTGCTCTTGCATACTGCAAGGTTCATGTGGAAAGGCATGTGAACAGAAGCTACCGGGCCTGAAATGTTCCATTGTTGGTGATGTTCTTGCATTTTACTGACTCTACTGTGTGTGTACTTGAGCAGTCTGAAACAAAGCATAGTGGGGAAGAATACACGAGAGCAGCTAGTAGTGAAATAATGTGGAGAGTCTAATTTGTATGGATTGGAATCTTTGGCAGTAGCGTACCATATTAGTGGTATTTTTATAATTTTTTTGGGCTTGCTAGGCTGTGCAAATTCTCTTCATTCTTTTTTTGGGGAGGAGGGGAACGTTAAAAAACCAGATCCAAGCACAGTATATACATTGTGACAGTAAGGGGTTAAAGAGATGTAATTATGCATTTTTCAGTAAGTGTTCTGCAGTCAGCAATACAGCAAGGATTTTATAGAAGCTTAAAAAAAAAAAAAAAAAAAAGATGGAGAATATGGAGAGAAGGTCAGATCCAAGGATTCTCCTAGGGTTTTCTCGTCTTTGCTTTTCCTTTGTGACTTACTATACTCTCTCCTGGTAGAAACAGAAGAAAGCATTGTGGCCTCTTGGTTCCTCCTACTGATAATGTACACTTGATCCCTTTTGCTTTATGGTAGTAGTAGAGGTAGAGGTGAATCTATAGATTTAGTTTTTGAAGGAGTTTTGAGCGCTTGCCATGGTCCTTGTATATTCCGCAGCTCTTAGTTATTGCAAGGAGCGCACTGCAGCCCTGTGAACGCAGAGCGTTTCAACAAATGCTGTTTGTCTCAGCTGTGGTTCACCCATTCTGTTTGAGAGGTTTGAATTTGCAGCAAATCCATCTACTGGAAATAGTTTGGTTTGCACCTTTTCGGGTGATTTGGATGGATGAATAGAAGTTCTTGCAGAGTCAGCGTTTCAGGCTGACCTGACTGGTAAAGGTAAGCTTTCATCACTGCTGACTAAGCCTTTGAGGGACCAAGGGGAAAAAGCAGGGAGGTGTTTTCTTTCTTTTTTTTTTTTTCCCCTACCAGACGTGATCATCGCGTTGTTCTTCACAGGTGTAACAGGAGGTTGTGGAGCATTTTGGAACAGTTGCAGTAACAAAGCAGAGCGCATAAAATGGGCAGGATATTTGGGATGTGGGCTACCCCCTTCTACCCTGTGAGCTAGCCTAAGATCTGACTTGCTGAGTCACTCAGTGCACCAGATCCTTCTTTTTTATTTAACTAATTTAATTTGCAGTTGGATTTCAACATAACAGCCACGTATTTCTGGGAGGCATTTATGTGTTTGATAATACGGTAGTCTGAAAGAGCTGGGGTTTTTTTCCCCCCTTCTTTCACATGATACAGTTTTCATTTTTTCCCTGGGTACTTTCCCTGTTTAATTACATGGAAAGAACTGCAGACAAGTAAATGAATGGGATTTCTCCCCTCATCCTTCCCTGAAAAAAGAAAAAAACCCAAACAACTGCCCCAAAAATAGCTCTTCTTTTGGGATAAAGATCCTTAGCCTTGCCATTGACCTTATGGGGACAGGCTCTTGTGATCCCCCCAGAGATAGGGGAGAGTGAGTTTGTCAGTTTACATACTGGTGCAGAGTTCCCTGCAATAAGAACCTTTATGTTAAGTTAGTTAATTGCATGGGTCTTCTGAAATGCAGCATTAGGGAACAGTCTACCCCTAAGGACAACTGAAATTTTTCCTCCCACCCTTCTTAAATGCCAGTTTAAAACTATTGATTTCCTTCCACTAGAAAAATAAAAGTTAAATCCCATCATGCTTTTCCTCTCTTTCTCTTAACTTTCTTTTTTTCCCTGTGTCATTTTAACTCTGCAAAATTCTGAAAGGATTGCTGCGAGGCGGAAGGGTAGTCTGATAAGTGTATTTCCTAAAGCTTTTGGCCTTTCAAGGTTTCTCTTGTGGTAAGGTTGAACTGTGCCGACGACTTGGATTGAGACGACAGGGGAGTAGTGTGCAATACTTACTGCTTCCGATAGCTCTTTGTTGATCTAAGAGGGAGCACTTAGAGAGTGGTAGGTCATTTATGTGATTATGAAGAGCACTTGGTTCTCTCTTATTCAAGATGGAAAAATAATAGTTTTTGAATAAGAGGTCGCTGTCAAGATGACATTGAATGTGACTTCTCTTTCCTCTTCATTCCCTCCCCCACTAGAAGAAAAGCGGCGCTGAAACTACTCAGGATAGGGCTGGATTTTTCCGACTCCATGGGACTTTCTCTTTTCTTCTGTTCTTTGTTCATTTTATTCCTCACTATTTCCTCTGTGTGTAATGTTTATACTTCTTGATGGTGTCTGGGTATTTATGGTAACTAGAAATTTAAAAATAAATGTAATGCATGTAAGGCTTTATGTGTTGTTTTAAGTCTTGTTTTTCCACTTCGCAGAATTAAGCTGCGAATGCGTGATGTGGTATCTGCTTGGGTGACAGATGTCCATTCCTGAATGATGCTGTGTTCCCTTTGTGCTTTATTTATGGAGTGATTTGCTTCTAAAATAATCTCTTAATCTTTTCCAAACTACATTTCTGTATGTTCTCTTCTTACATATGCCATCATTTAGGGTAGCAGACTAAAAACTGAAATTACTCCTAAATGCTTTGTTTCTAAAGCTAGTAATAGTGATATAACACTGTCATTTTTGGTTTGATGTGTCCTTTCAGAACTAGGTTAAGTGTGTAGTTTGGTTTTGATCTGGTGGTTTTTTTGTGTGTTTGTTTCCTGTGGCACTGCCATAATGAAATTGTATTTTAATTTCATTCACTTATCAAATGAAAAGACAACACTAATTTGTCCTTTATGTTAGATCTGCTTTTATACCAGAAAAGGAGCTGTATCCCCAAATTAAGATGCAATTGCTCAGAGTACAGAACATAATAGTGTATTTTATGAAAATAATTAACAGTTACTCTAGGGTTAATTGACTTAAACCGATGTTGAACATCAGTAAACACTCTAGTTCATCACAAATTTCCGTTTAGTAAACTTTACCAAACGTGGTGTCATCTTGGGGAAGGGCTGATCGGTGGAATATGTATAATACCTTACAGCAGGGAAGACCTTTTTAGATTCTCTTATGTGCAATCTAAAATTAAGTCTGTATAAAGTGTGTTGAGATTTTCAGGTGATTGCCTGTTGACACATTGAAAAGAACTCAGCTGGAATTTTGAAATTCTAATTTTTGGGAAACTGTTTTGGAGCCAGTTTGGGGGAAGACAGTACTGGAATATTTTGTTTGTTTTCTTTCTGAACTCTTTTTTTTACTTTTTTTTTTTTCTAAATGTGGGCATTAGAAATGAACAGTAATTTGAATTTCTGATTAAGACACCTCAAAGTTAAATAGGAAGTGCTGAGAACTTCCATGATTTATTAGTCAACCATCAGAAAATTATGTGCAAGCCTGAAAAAGCATGATGCCATTGATCGTCGATTACCAGACTGTGGAAACTTCTGAAAGTTGGACTTGGCTTCTCACAGAAAGTAATCTTGCTTAACTTTAGTCTTGGATTTAGAATTTTTTTGACAGTAGGACTCCCAGGTTTTCTTTATTACATATGAAAGCTCGGGATCAATCCTGAGTACAGAATATGAGTATTGAGCAATCACCACTGAACAAGAGCTGTAGTTCTGGCTCTGTCAATTGAGCTCTTCCCGAGGGCACTTGCTGTACTGCGGCCCCCAAAGTCCACAGTTTTTCTGGAAATCTGCTTGATTCCTCTTAGGACCTTACTTTACAGAAACTTGGCCTTGTTCCTTCAATGGCCGCTCGAGCTGTTTGATGCTGGGCTGGGACTGTATTAACGTTTCAGTGCGTATCAGGAGCGGGCTTTTGAAGCGACTCTCCCGGTTGAGCCCCGTTACCATACTTTGATTCACATTACCCAGCAGGCGCGGAGCAAGCTGGATTCCTTTCGAATGAAACAAAAATGAAAAATGTGCCCCAGGTGCCTGCCTAATGCACTCCAGCTGCTGGCGGGTACTCGGTCCCCAGGCTAGCCCAAAGGACAGCCCTCTGACAGGGTACGGCATGGGTGTCGGGTGCTCAGCATCAAGCTCTCCTGCCAGCGCCAGCTTCTGCGTAGCCGCACCGCTGGCTCTGGCAGGCTTAGCCTTCTCCTTCAATGCGAGATGCTGCTGGGCCACATCTGGATGTTTTACATAAGGTCTGGATCCAAAGTCCTTTGAAGTCTTTGAATGACTTCTATTGACTTTAATAGGCTTTGTGGCAGGCCCTAATGATTTGGTTGTGATCTGAAAAGGGATATTCAGAGACTTTTCTATAATGAGAAAATGTTACCTTTTGAAGAACCGAGTTCAAATAGTCTGATCAGTTCTCAAGTGGAAGTGAGCTTCTTGCTGTCTCCTGGAATCCTTTTGTCCCTGTCAAAAAAAAAGTCAGAAAATTAGTACTCGTTGCTCAAGTAAGGTCCAAGGTTGAAATTAGCAGGGGAGTTTTGGTCGTGGATTGAACTGCACTGACAAGCAGTGGAGAGATCAGCACAGTGCAACTGTCTGCCCCTCTCAAAATTGTGCAGTAAGCCCCTCATTCTCACCAACTGTTGCTTTGCTCACAGTTTCGAAGTAAAAAGGCAGAAGAGAGAAAGCAAAAACTCATCCTAATGTTCGTTCGTACTAATATTGTTCTGAGATTAGTTATGCCATAGGTCTAAAAACAGCGCTCATTAGAAATCTCAGGTTTGTTTTCAAAGGCAAGGATGGAATAGAAGGCATTTCACTGTCCTACTAACTGAATAACAAAAGTACCAATTCTTTCCATTTCCCTGTATCTCACATGTTCCCTTCTAAGTTTTCTTTCCTTTCCAGAGAAGTTTCTCAAATTGGTTTTTTGTGTGCAATTACATCTTTTTATCACATAACGTGTTGTTTGATCGGTATCCAGAAAAGCTTTCCTTTTCCCGCTTCCTCTGAATCCTTTCATGTGAGGTAGGAAATCAACTTATTGCTTTAACAAATAAATGTGGACAGCTTGGATCTCTTGAACTTCTGCTTCTTTATTTACTGTATTATTTTGTTTACCTAATCTTCATCTTCCCTAAATTGAAAAAATCTGTACTCTTTTCCTTTTTTCCTTTCCAAAACAGGTGTATACTATAATAATGATGTTTAAACAATCTCGGAACAAAGTGTAGCTCCATTTCATCATTTGACGCAGAGATCTAGTAGAATGTGTATTTACAATTATATGTAATTGTGTGTGTCTTCCCGTAATGGTTTGTCTTAATATTTTTATTTGTACATGTGCATGGAAGAGTTCCTCTGAATTTGCACTGGGACTGACTTATAACAGTTATCCTTGTTTTACATCTATGTAATTACTTTGAAATCATTGAACTTATGCCGATACAAAATTGCAGTAGTGGTGAATTAGAGTTGTGCTTTTGATGGTGCTTTTTATTCCAGTTGAAATACTCTGCTGATCCAGGTGAGGATGAAATGTTGTACTAAGCCGCGAGACGTTTCACTGATTGGGTTCGTGCTGCTTTATCTGCCAGCACTTCCGTTCTTAGGAGCTGTATTTAATGTGGTTATTTCTGTGTGCCTTGGAAATGCAAAGGAGTGGGGAGAAAAGTTAAAATCAAAATTCCTTGGTTTTCTAGCATTGATGCACCAGCTGTAGCCGAACAAAGTGGTCCTGAGGGTCTCGCACTGTATTTTTGGTAAAGGCGTTGTTCTGTCCTTCATCTTCAAGTGCATTAGCTTTAATAAAGGAAAAAAGAGACCTTCTTTAGACTCTTCTCATTTTTCCCATCTGCTTTGAAGCAATGAATTAGCTTGTTAAAAGGAAAGCACAGGCTGGTGTTGCCAGAAGGTGGTTTGTGTTATCAGAAGGTGGAGGGTGCTGGTGGCGTTCAGAATAAATAAATAAAATGCACGGACAAGACACACCTGCAGTTGTGTCTCCATCACTGTTCGCAATCCCTGTGTTCCTCTCATCTCTGAAATCCAGACCTTGGAAGTGATGGACGGAGGCCGGCTGATAGTCCTCGAATAAGCCAGCCCCGCGTACCATCCTTTTGTTTCATTTTCAAAAACTCCTCTATCGGAGGGAAGCAGTCGCAGAGCCTGCATGCTGTCGTGCAGATCTGGAGGACATTGTTTGATGCCGGGGCCTGGCGTTGCCATGGTCTCGCCTGCGTGGCTTATTCACTCATCCCGGGACCTCTGGCTTCCCTGGCTGGGAGTTGTGAGGGCACTCCTGGCCTGACGCAGGGAGCTGTGCGACTGGAAGGGGTGCCGCGCCACCGCTGAATCAGCTGTTTCCCCCCTTCCCTTCAAGATTAGGAAAGCAGGTGTTAAGTCTCATTTTGAGAATTTATTGTTATCTGTTGCTGACGCTTTAGAGACCACTCTGCTTACCCGCCTAATAGCCAAATGCAAGCTAATAGTCTGTACAGGCCATTGAAGCCTAAAATCCTGCTAATTCCTTCCTCTCATGAGTAATCCCTGATCTCTGTATGTGCTTTGACTACAGAAGGGCTAATTATGACATTCATTGTAAGGAAAATTTCGAACTCATGATTTCTGTGCCTGGGATTTGTAAATAAATAATGTGTCTGCATGTATACCATGTACAAAGTATAGCTTTCATATGTAAAGTTAAATATCCCTGAAGAAATTTAGTTAAAATAAATGGGATTGTAAAACATTTCTTTTGCTCGGTGGACTAATCGCTCATAGTTTAGGGAATAGGTTGCCTGCTCTGTATGAAAGGTCATTCATTTTAACCCTTAGGAGAGACATTGTACGTTGTGCTGGTGAGTAAATTTGTTAATAGCTTTGAAGAAAGAACCTTCTTCCCGCTGCAGAGCTGGAGGTGGGATTCTGCACTGGGTCCTGGGGGCCCCTGCGCTGGGGCCTGGAGAGCCTCCTACTCTCCCCAGCAGGTAATTTGGAGAAAGAGTTACCGTTCTGTGCCTGGAAATGTATGGGGATGGTAAATCTGGTTCTTTGGGTTTGAAGAATGCTTGTAAGAAGCAAGTCTAGTGATCTTTTCATTTCAAAGTTAAAAAAAAAAAAAAAAAAAAGAGGAAAATATCTAAGCAACCAAAGTATTGGGGTAGAGATGTTGCATAAATTATAATGAGCACCAGAGGACACAGGATGTGTTCATTCCCAAGCTGCATGATTATTTCGTGTTGTGAAGGGATAGCTTTTCAATTGCAAAGCTTAATCACTTTTCAAATGAATATTTCATAACAGTTATTTTTTCATCAAATATACAACGGCATGCTTATTTTGTGCCTCATGTGGCAGACATTAGTTTTCAGCAGCTTTAAATTCCTTTTATTTCCCTCATCTCCTATTCTTGTTTTCAGCCATGGATGGGCAAGAAAATATTTGTGAATGTTTCCTGACGAGTGGCTAATCTTGTGGCTGAGAGCTAGGAAGAACCCAGAAGTTTTAGTAAAATTAGTCCCAAACTCTTAAAACATTCTGATTTATTTCATGCTAAGTGCAGCTTACGTGACTGATTTAAAATATTTTAAACTTAGTTTAAAATGAAAACACAACTGTTGGAGACCTCTGCCACTACTGGTAAACCCTGTTTAGTGGTACAGCTGTGCTGTAGTACTCTTACTACTTTTTGTTCCTGGGTGATGAAAGTTACCATAAAAATTCAAGCGGTTCATTACCCTTAGTACAGCTTCTTTTTGCTAGAAGAGTTGGGCAAGGGGGATCTGTATAGTTGCATATATACCTCTGTAGTGGTCTGTATAGGTATTTGAGAATTGCCCCAGCTTAGGGCAAATTTTGGATAGCAACAAGGTGGTGCGATTGCCCCATTACATATCTTTCAGACCCTGAATTGGGGGAGTTTCTGTAGCACTAGTAAGTTGGCTTATGACTGCTTTCTGGATCTCTTGAGTGCTTTGGCAGATGGGTGAAAACTAAACAAACTTGGAGGTTTTGAATTATACTAACGGGCCAAACTGGCTTGAAAATAGGAGAAATGCAAAGCTGACCTTAAGGCACCCTTGCTTCTTTTTCTGTTCTTTTATTCAAGAATTCCTTTGGTACTCACCTGTCCAGTCTGCTCAAAATTAAAATGTATTTTTCTTTGAAGTATGCAATAAAAGAAATATTTATAAAAATATCAAGTGTTGTTTTGACTAGACAGACTACTTATTTTTCTTGCCTAGTTATTTTGTTCTCATATTTTACGATATATTTCATAGTGCACTTTGAAGCCTACAGAATATAGTATTTGTCTTTTTTCCTTCAAAACAAAAATAATAAATCTCTCAAACTCATTTAATCACATATATAAGGCACAAGATAGTCTGGAATTGAGAGTAGTGCAATGCATTGTGCCTGCGTCCATGTACACTGAACCAGTGGTATGAATGTAAAAGCTGTACACAGTTGATGCTCTTTCTAGGAGGAGTATTTTAGGGGATTTTTCCAGCTACGTACTGGTCTGTATTGGACAGTAATGTTCAAAATTTAAGCATGCTCAAATCTTTCAAATCTTGGGCAGGCTGTTTAATGGTAGTTATATCAGAGTTATCTGTTGCTTTTGCCCTCTTTTCCTTTCACATGTAGCGATGCCATATTTGCCAGGATGGCGTACACGTTTGTGTGTTTTTTAATCAAGTACAGGATCTATAAGCTCTTCATGACACAGTTGCTCTTGTTCTGTGTTCCTAAGTACAAGTCACTTCTGTCTTTTGTTCACATAGTTGAAGTTGACTGTGGGACCATTTAAAAAAGTAGTCATTTTTTTCTGTTGTTCAATTCATGGTTAATATAGAAACTCAGGAATGACTGGGTACTTTCTGAACAGCATAAAGTCCATACTGTTAAACCTCGTTACTATATGCCTGCTTAGAAATTTCTTTCTTTCTCTCTCTGATTTACAGAATATTTTGTAACAGCCACTTCCCTTGTCTTTCTAAACATGTAGGAAAAACAATATTTTATATTGTTAGCATATTTTATATGCTAAATGTACTTGTGATCTATAATTTTCTTCCTGTATGTTATGCCCTCTAGTTCTTCGGTTATTTTTTTTCACTTTACAGTTATTTTTTAAGTCTGTGATTGTCTCTACACTTAAACAGTTTCTGAATGTGAAGTACAGATATCTCTCAGATGCCTTGAACACAAATACTTTTCCAGTCAAGCATATAGATATGTGATAAAGGCCTAGGAATTACTGACTCTTTCAACTTCTTATTATGTGGTTGGTGGTCATAAGCTGCAAGTCCATAATACACCATTAGTGTATGGTGTCACATGGAGAATTCAGGTTTCTTCAGAATTTCAGGTTCTTAGTGTATAAAACAATCTGCAGAAATAATTGCCTTGCTGTTAGGAATTAGGTAGCCTGAGGTTGCTGCTGTTAGTACTCTGATGATATAAACAAAATAGAGTTAATCTATATGACCTAAGAGGGAGGGAGCTGACCTCACGAACATGAGCGCATTTCTTCTCACAACAGTCCTGGGAGGTAGGAAGTTGTATTACTACTATCCCTGCTGAGTATCTATGGCACAGAAAGATTAATTGATTTGCCCAAGGTCATGGAGGAAGTGAGAGGCAGAGATGGAATTGCATCCAGATATTCTGCATCCTGGCTAGATGCCTTAATCACAGGACCGTAACCCCTTAATATTTGTGATTTTTGTTTGTTTAACTAGATTTTCTTTATGTGGAGTCTTAAAAGCCTTATTTGGCCTTTTTGCAATCCTTACCCAGTGTGCCTTTTGTCCTGAATAGAAACTTAGTGAAAAGAATTTTTAGGGACTTCAGGTTTAAATGCCATCTGTTCTTCCATATATATTAATTCTAAGATTATAGATAGTTGTGCTTTGTTTCATGGAGTAAATCAGAATGCTGAAAATGCAATATAAGCAAAATACTTCTTTTTTTTTTTTAATTAATATATTTTTCCCCCAATGTTTTTGTGGGAGAGAATTCATCACAATAAATGATTAAACTGTCAAAAGAATATTAGCTGTTAGTGGTGTGTTGATTCATTATATGCCTTCGTGTGTTTGGAGTCATTGTGCTCCACAGCAAGCAGGAGATGGGGCTGTCCAAGGGGAGCACCACAGTGACCGTTAGCAGTTGATTAAAAGGGAAGTATATGCAGTGAGGAACTGCTCATAAATTATATCCTTCCAGCTGGAGTTTATCTGTGTAAAAGGAGCTGCCAGCATTCTTACTTGTTCATTTGGCATCTGAAAATGTGCACGTAGTCAAAAAGCATTAGGTAGTAGCCTGTAATAAATGTCTGTGTGCGCACTCGCCTTGTACATGCTACAGGTACGTGGACTACTCGTGGGGACTTCATCCCGCCATGAGCCCTGTGAGAGAAGAGAACGTGGAGCAGCTGGCGGGACTGGCCCAGGCGCTGGCCTGCTCCCGAGGTCTAACTGCTTATAGGATCATACAGCAGGTTCCGTCTTTCCTGTCCAGACAGTTAATGGTTTGGCTATGGGGAAATCTGCATTCAGTCTTTGCAGCTCGTGGTCAAAGTGGGTTTTCAATCAGTAGCCCAAGGCACGCACTTAATATATAGAGTGCCTTGATGTGGTGCCCTGCTTTGCCACAGACACGTTTGAACCTCAAAGACATCTCCTAGCTCTATAGATGTTAGAGAACAATAATGTCGAATGATTCCCCCCCCCCCTTCAGGATTTATATTCGGGTTCCCTTTACGCTAAAAAGAAAGTACTGAAAAGTTACATGAAGTGAATTCAAGTCAAAGGTGTTTAACGTATGTGAAGGAAATGAAGCTTAGGTTTCAAGCAGGGATCAATGAAGTATAGTATTGTATGATCACTACCAAGCAATAAAGCAGGAAAGGAATTATCACAAGGATATATATACCATTCATCATACCCTTTTAATACCTCTCTTTCTTGCTTGCTTTCTTTTTATTGTCTCCTATGTTTTATATTCTTTGATCCTATATATGGGAATGAAGTTCGCTCCTCCTCTCTGACATTTTCACCTACTGTTATACAATGCCAGCTTAGAAGAGTACTTCAGGGGAACAAAGTCTATGTACTCTGTGCTTTAAAACTTTGAATAGAATTAAAATACCTTACGCTTCAAGTTTTGTAAATTTTGTGAGAAATACTGCTATGTCGCGTTTAATCTGAGCACTGTCAGAAAATCAGTGGCTTTGCTGAAAAACAAACGTATTGAAAACTGGAATAAAACATCAGCATCATATTTTTTTGCTCTAGATTTGCTGTAAGTGAAAAATATCATAGTATCAAAACATATTGTACCTTACTTGCTATGGGAGGACAACAGTGGGAGGCATCAGGGTTTCTTTAATTCTGTTTTCTTTGTGCCCTGATCAGTGACCAAGATTGCCAAATGTTTATCCCTGTATATCATACAAAAGTATAATTAACTACCTGAGAGTTGTTATGTATGTGAAGAGGCTTGAGAGCCTGAGATGAAAGAAGCAATGCTATAAAAGTTCTCTTACTGGCCTCTCAGGCTAACCTTCCCCAAATTTTGGCACACTTTGCTCAGATCTGATGTTGGTGTTGTCCAGTGAAACTGGATATCAGTCCCTGAAGTGATACATCACGGCAATCCTTCTGCGGAGGCAGTGTGGTTAATATTAATAATCAATGTAAGGCTTGCAGCATAATCTTAAGTAATCTTAAGCAATGCAAACTGAAATGTAAATTATTAAAGTTTCTGTTTGACAGTAAGCAAACGCACAGGCCCGTTCTCAGAAGGAAGGGTGACTCAGCCGTATTCTTGAATTGATGTATCAGGCTTCAGTGACATCCTAAGATTTGATGACAGGTCTATTAAGGAGGAAAAATAGTAATTTATAATTTCTGGGATAAATTAGTACTTACTGTTATACCCTAGAAGGTTGGTTTTGTTTTTTGTTTTTTGGTTTTTTTTTTTGATAAATAGCATTTAAAAGATATTTACAGCGTCATTTCAAATGAACAGAACTTTGAGGAATCTGCCTTGAAATGTTCTTAATTAAGATGCAAAGAAATTTATCTCAGTGCACTGTGTAGATATTAATCAGCGTAGGTGGAAAATGGGAACATACATGATTAGTGATAGTATTTTACCTTCAAACCTTGAAAACGGCTTAAAATGAAACACTCTTAAATCCCTTGTCACCCCCAAGCAATATAACACACCATTTTGACTCTCTAATTACCAAGCCTAATTTGTTAATTTCAAAGGGGAGCACAGCAGCCTATAAAAGCTCGCAGGACTCTTTTGAAAAGAGCAATGCCATATAATTAAAATGATCAAGTGGATCTAATTCTGGTTTGGGGGGGGGGGATGTCTTCCCTCATAAGGTTACTTCAAATTGAATTGGAGTTGGCATATATAGCCTTTAATGAGGTAACATCCCCAGATAAAACATCTGACTTGCTGTTTATTTTAGTCTACGTTTATTTGCAGGCTTTGATAGTAGGAGAGCTCTGTCTAATGGTCCTACCAACCCAAGTGCTGCTTCCAGCGTAGCAACTGGCCTGCTGCACGGCTTTGGGAGAGCATTACGCTCTTGATGGTGAAATTGGTTTATGTGTGTTCCTGATGCATCCATCACTGTGACAATTATGCTTGAGAAAAAGCAAAATGCAGAAGTGATGCTCCTTGTATCCCTTTCCATGGGTGGCAATGGTGAAAGCATTAAAGAGGACGTTTCCTTCCACTGTTTGCCTCCACAGGGTAGCTGTGTCGTAGCCAGTTAAGCTTCAGTTGGATTTTGGACAGAATTTTCCTAGTAAATATTTTCCAGCCGTATTTTTCTGGGCTAATACAGATGTGATGTCCCAGTGGACACCCATCTTCCAAAATGTTACTGTTCATTTAGGGGCTGATGGTGCCTGGCTGGGGGGTGGGTTTTAGGGGTGGGTTTGGTTATTTGTTGGTTATTTGTGAAGTGAGGGAGTGTTGGTTGGTTTGGTTTAGTGTGTCGTGTCCCCCCCCCACCCTCCCCACCTTGGGTTAATGAGTAAGTATCATTCTGGGTTTTAAACTCCTGTATGAATACAGATCTGCCTGTTCTGTGTTAAAAAGATAAATACCTCATCTGGATAACTTCCTAATCAAAATACTTTAGATCGACAACGGTAGGAGGTTTCTTGTTTTGTTTCAACTCTTCTGGGTGTTTATCTTATAAAGCCCTGTAATAATAAAGCCATATGAATCCTCAGCTTATTATTCATATTCCTCAGGGTGCCACAAAGGAGGCATTATGGAGCCTTGCGTTTTAAAATAAAACGTTCTGTGCAAAGGATGAAGTTTCTCTAGCAAAGATCCTTGATGGTGAACACACATGGCAGGAGGGTAGTGGGGAGAGGGAGGGAGCGGCTACCCTGGGGATGAAGTTTTAGGTGGGGTGTAGTGCAGCTCTCCTTAGCTCTCCTTTTTTTCCTGAGCAGACCTTTACACTTACACCCCCACCCTGTTTTGGCCTATCTCCTGGTGGAGCGGGTAGACTGTAATTAGTAGATATTTGAGCTCAGAGAAGACAGAAGTGAGTGCCTGACAGGTGCTTCCCTTTTCAGCTTGGCGGTGGTTTTGTATGGAAAGGCAGTGCTAATTCTATGACCAGTTGGTATCACCTGGGAGAGCAGAGGTTAATGTTTCAAAGGAGGACGAAAAGCTGTTTGTATGCAAGTGACATTGAAAGGAGATATGAATATTTTAATACCCATGGTCAAGGCCAGTGGGTTGTACTACACGCACATGTTCCATTTTGGCTGGACTCCTTCTGAGTGCCAGTTGTCTGAACTGTGGAAACGTAGCAGAGGTCTACATTAACAAGTACATTATAATGCTCCTCTCTTCCTTTTCTCATGTACGTAGTAAAACTTTTATAAAAGAAGGGGCCAGAAAGAATTTGGTAATGATACATGGCCTCTTATCGTAATCATCTTAGCAAGCTACTGTTGCCTGTGATGTCTAACGTGATTGTAAACTAACACTGTATTTCTTATGCAGATCAGCAAATGCACATCAGCAGAATTACCAGCATCTGTAAAGGTTTTTGGATTGTTCCTAATATTTTTTTGTTTCTGTTGATCTTGAACAACGTTAGCAGCATTTGCAACAGGAAACAAATCAAGAGTAAGCATGAAGAGGAACCCTCCTGCTTATGCGGCGGGTTTTTTTTTTCCTTTCTTGGCTTGCTTTTATTGTATCGTGCTCAAGAAAGACACAGTCAAAGAAACAGTAATTCTGTCCACAGCATTCTGAAATAATTACTTTCCCACTACTCAGTAAAAAGCTGAAATAGGTAGGTGCAGTAAAACAAAAGTAAGGGGGGAGAATATTAGTAAACATTTCTAATATGCTAGTCCTGCATCTACCAGCCATTTATTAGAAGCCTTTGTCCAATGTTCTCCAAATTATTCGTATAAAATGTTTGAAAAGAAAAGAAGCACAGTTGGACAGAGATGGAAAGTGCAAATTATGAAACAAAAGTATAAAATATATCTCTATAATTCAGTAGATATAATATTCAGTGGATTTATAATTCGGCTGTAGAACTATAACTTAGTGCAGTGTAATTATTTTGTGCAATGGGATGTAGGTAATAACAAGAATACTGTTCAGCTCTGCTTCTTAATTGGTGTAAAGCCGATACTTGTTGATAGGAAAAATGCCATGTAAAACAAATGGATTACACTAACATTTGAAATCTTTTTGTTTCTTTAACTTATCTAGCAACTACTGGGGCAAGTATGTAGAAGCCTTTACCCTCCTAGGTCAGATTCCAGCAAAGCTGTGTTGCTTTTATAGAATAATGCCATACGGCAAACTGACTCAGCTTTAGGCACTGCATATGGTCCCGAGGGGAGAAATTACCCATCCAAATGACGGGTGGATGGCAGGCAGGCAAGTTAGGATGTAGCTGCAGTGTGCTCATATTCTGTTTCACTAGGACTGCAAACATTCAAAATAGCTGCTTGGTGTATTTGAATTTGATCCTCATAACAGTAAGGAGCATGAGGGGATTGGAAATAAAATAAGAACAATAGCTATTTCTCTTTACGCAGCTTCTGTGAAGTACTTCTGATACATTGAAGGGAATTAATGTCTTTTGGCATGGTTTATTTCATTTTCAGAGTGGATCTGGTAAGTGAATGGGAATCAAATACAATTATAATAGCCCATTTCTCTTTCCTAAATAAAATTTGGTATGCTCACATTAACTTGTATGTCAGTAGTTGCTTAGTTCACATGAGTAGAAGTCAATTTATAATAGCTAGGAATTTGACTTTATTTTCTCATACTGGAGGTTTTCTTGAGAACCTACAGCAGTAAAGAATCCTGGCTGGGTTTCAGTCCACGTTAAATGAGTAGAATAGCGGAAAGTGAATTTACACATTCTGTGCTTTGAAAGAAACAAGAAGTAAATATCAAGCACTAAATGAGGTGTTCCAAAACAGAGAGAACAGTTTGAGGAAAAAAACAGCCGTTTTGTTAATTTGACAGTTCTATGACATATACTGTAATTACCATGAAATTTGAGTAAACCTAGTAATGTTGTTTGGTAAATTCGTTAGCTAAAGTGCATTAGTGGTAGCTGCCCTGCAGTCTTGTAGTGCTCAAACACTCGCTCGTCCTACCTGTTTGGTTTTTTTAAAATAACTGTTCAACTTCTTACTGTACAATTATAATTTGGGTGAGCTGACAAGGGTGCTTATTGGTTGTTGTCAAAAGGAAATTATACATCAGTGAGCGGCAGAGTCGGTGCGGTTGCTGAAGGACTGAGGCTGGAGTTGGGGTGTTTGGTAGCGGGCTGAGACTTCGGGAGTGAAGAAGGCAATGAAGTTCTTCCAGGAGGGCTGCTGAAATTTGAGAGGTTCGGTAGTGGCACTGCGATTTGCTCTCTTCCATTTAATCTTGGCTTGTCTCTCCCTGGCTGGTCCTCTGCAGCTGTCTGTGGGCCAGGGTGTGGGAAGCCTGCTCCTTGGAGCTGGGGTCTGAGAGTCGCCAGCTCTCCAGCAGCCCTGCTGAGGTGCACCCGTGCCTCATCCTTGTGGTAAACCCTCGCGAAACCGTGAGATGGATTGTGCCATGTTTCCTCCTGTCCCAGGCATGACCAACTCTTTCAAGTGATCTTTGCTTTGAAGAGCGGTTTA
>NW_009211205.1:18987-54076 GCF_000690835.1 Fulmarus glacialis
CTGCTTTGTTTTGCTTGCTTGCATTTTAATTTCCTGCTCACCCAGTTTTGATTTTTATAACCAGGCATACTGACAAGTGAAACCCTTGGGTTCAGTTGCATGTATAGCAATATTGACTCCTCCCAAAATCTTGGAAAGTGTAAAAACGGTAGAGTACTCTCTATACTCTTTTAGGATTTTAAGAATTTGTCTGGATGTGTGAGTAGTGTTGAGATGTTAAAGAATTTACATTACCTATTGAGGGACAGTATATAACATGCTATTCATATTGCCTGGGATTTTTAACTAGAAAAACACTTTTTACATTCCATGTGTGGTATGATCTTGTCAAATCCCAGAATTAACTGAGATTGAAGATATTTCCATTTCTAAAGGTTTATACTGAAACGAGAAATCTGTAAGTATAGTAGGGAATAAGACAGGTTTCAGCACAAGCTAAGCCATTGTTGTCTTCATAGTCTTGAGTAAATAACTGAACCGTCCTGGAAACTTTGAAGAAGTGGATCTAATTGAAAAAATATTGTGCATTTGGACCAGCTTTCTCATGAAGGTAGCAGCTTCTTCCCAGATTTCATATGCTGTGTTCCTAGTGAAATGAGCAAATTTCTAGAAATAGAAATAACGCCATCGTATGCAAAATAGTGTTGTTTTTTTTTTAATTAATCTATTCAGAGAAATGTTGTTTATTTTAATAAGCAGAATCTTCTAGCCACTGAAGTATCAAACCGAGGCTGTAATAATCATTCAGCACCCTTTTTCCTCTCCCCAAGTTGCACGCTGTGTGGTTCTTTCAAGTGCTTGTGGTACATGTTATTGTGAATGCAAGGTATTTAGATTCTCTCCACATCTGTTGTTGCATTGACCTCCTGTATTATCTGCACCCGTTCTTCTTTTGTGAAAAAAAAAAAAAAAAACCAACCCAAAAACCCCTCAGTTCTCTAATTTCAGTATAGTACCATCTTCAAGTAGTGTATTTTCTGCTTACTGAAGTAAGGCTAAAAGCTGATAAGAGAAGTCTTTAAAATCCTATTTTAGACTGAGTACTAGATTATATGCTTGAAAGGAAGTGAATAGGTATCTTTTACTGATGACAACCAGGACAGATGGAACTCACTTTCTAGGCTAACCTAGTTTTTCAGGTAGCTTTCAAAATAGCACTGCGCTTGCAACCATTCAAAGATATTACTGACCAAATCCATGGAAAGGAAATTATTTGTATAAAAGGCACAACAATAAATGACTGTTTAAAAAAAAATAATGCTGTTGGGTTTTTATATTTGTTTTTTCCTTAATTTGATTTCATTTACTGCTTAAGCCTGCCTCATTGGAACCTAAGAACATCTCTAGACTGTCCTGGGCTCTTGAGTATTTTATTTAAATTTTAGACAGATGGTGGAGGGAGAGGAGCGAGGCTTTCTGTATAAATTGCAGAATGATATGGAGGAATTTGCTAGTTCTGGTTTAATATCTGCATTGAAAACTTGTATGTTTTAATTTCCAAGCATTTTAAAGTTCCATCGGCTTACTTAATATCCAGTACCGATGCTTTCATGTATTCATAGAGTACTTGATGCTTGTATGTACTGGTTACTGTGGACGCTGGGTGACTGGTAACTCCTTCCTCTTTCTCACCTTGAGAGCAGGCTGGTAATTGTCAGAGCTTTTCATTTGCATGTTCCTATTTCCAGTCAGAACACACCTAATCAAGGTATTTTTGTGTGTTTGATTTTACATACTCCCACATTTCTGAAGGTCTGGGTACAGTTAGCATGGCACAAAGTGCATTTTCTATTTTTTGAAGTGACGCTGCCATTTCATTCTGGAAAGGAATGGGGACTGTTTGGACTCCCGAGTTCTACTGCATGTCTATCTCCTCCCTCAGTGTTAGTGGGAGCTGGAAGAATGCTATTAGTATCTCTGTACTATAGATACTTACTCCCTTTGACCTCTTCTAAGGCTGGTAATATTGTACCAAAAATCCAGCAAAAGTGTTCTTTTTCAGGAAAGCTTGAAATTATTAAGCTCATTCCTGAAGTGTCTTGCATAAGCAATAAAGCTAGGCTATTGTGTGTTTTCAGGGAAAGATCCATCCTGGAAAAACACCTCTCTGTCTACGTGTCTTCTGATGTCTTCTCACAATCCCGCATTGTTGGTGGGTCTGCCCGATTTCTACTCTGCCCTACTATGTGGTCCTTCCCTTCAAGGTGTTCACACAAATGCTGGACAGTTGTGCTGCCAGACCTCTGTCAGATGATTTCTAGTATGTGTTACCTAGAGGATGGCATCTTGAGCAGACTGCTCTGATGGTCAAGAGAATTAGGGGCCTGGTGGCGGATTCACAAGAAAGTTCTTGTTTGTCTGTTCGTAGAGAGCTCATTTATTACCAATATTAGGAATTCCCTTTGGGACAGGCACTACAACTATTCACTGAAACACAGGTGTGCTTTTCTGCTCGCTTCCTTGTGAGCTTTCCAAGTTGGTGTTTCCTGTGAAGACTTGGCACCTTTGTGGCAGCGTTATCGTGAGGAAGGCGAAATAGTGACTGACTGACTTGAGTAACTGACTTCTTTGCAATGGTCGTGATACAGTTCTTGAGAGAGGAATACGCTTTTATGTAAAATGCTCTTCTTGCCAGTAGACTGCGAGAAATCATACCTTGAAAGATACATTTCTAGTGCATATGGTTTACATTTAGCTGACCACAGATTTCAGTTTGGGGGGCTGAAGAGCCGATTTGAGCTGAAGAATTTTGTAGTGACTTTTAAGCGTATCAGGAATCTCTGCCTTGACATTTGCGAGCTCAGTGCTGCTCAAAGGATCTTCCTCACCTTGAAGCAGGGACTGCGTGAACATCCTCTCTTGCTCAGCGGGGTAGTGGTGTGTCTATGCAAGTAAACCAAGCAACAGTCTACAAACGTCTTTCCCGAATTGGGTTGCCTCTCTGTGTTGGACAAATTTGAACCTTCCTGTTCCAGGAAAAGAATCAATAACATCAAACTAGGTAATCACCTCTTTTGAAACTTACCTGTTTCAAACACTAGCGTGTTTGGAAGAGCTGACCCCCTCTCCCCCCCCAAAAAAAAACCTCCACACCCCAAGGACCAACAGCAGAGGGAAAGGGGACTGCTTATGCAGTCGTAAGCAAGATCCATATTTCCACTGGCAGTTTAAGTAACTTGGATGTTGAACTTGTTTATGAATATAGAAAGGTGAAAAGGCCAGGACTGCTAGTAAAATCCCTTTCTCTCTATTGACCTCGTGAAAGAAAGGTATAGTAGGCACTGATTTGTTTCAATCAAAAGACAGTCCTCCCATGTGTGCCTTAATCCTAGTGAAGAGCTCTGACACAATCCTGCATGTATAGGGGCCCATAAGGCAAACTTACCTAGGATGCTGAAGTAAGTGAGGCGGGGGCAGGGGGAATCAAACACCCCAAACCCTCCTTTTTCATCCTCTTTTGAGGGTTAGGAAAAATCTGAATTTCTGTTACTTAAATCGATAGCTATGTGTCACTAGCACACAGGCTGCTGGGCCTCCCCTAATATTGTTAACATAAAATACCTATCAGTTGCATCTACTTCACTTCCTGTAGGCTGAAAAAAAGGGAGGATTTGTATTAAAAATAAAAACAAAAAATGAGTAATAATAAAAAAACCCAGAGATGTTTCCACTGGTTGATCTGTGTGTATGTTCTATGAGCACTTGTTAGTGCTGACATTTCCCCGTGTGAATATTTTATGTGGGCATTGTACAGTGGCCAACACTTGACTTTGCTTTTCTGTAGTTGGTACATTTTACGTGTTCTCCTCAAATCGTTATTTTTTCCAGTATAGGAGAAGGAACAATACTGTTGATGGGTGCTGCAGCAGTTGGCTTTCCTGTGAAGCTACAAAGGGTTGTAAGAGCTGAGTGTAATCTATGTAGCTGCTTTGCTGTTCCCAGCCTCTGTATTTTTAGACTGAGGCTCTCTGTAAATTCCATCCAGGCAGGATCACTCAGAGGCAGGGCACGAAAAAACCTTCTTACCAAATACATTTTTTTTTTTTTCCAGACTTCCATTTCCATCCGTACAAGGACCTTTTTTTATGGTCAGTAAAACACTGTGAATTTGTGCTAATGCGTGTTGTGCCTTTTGTGTATCAAGATCTTAAGCCGTGGGATATTTTTAGAGTGAAGAGGTGGACAAGAGCTTTGTCTCCTCTTCAAATAGAGAGGTTCAGCGTATGGTTTCACTAGTTACAGATTTACCATAGGAAGAGGTAGGTAGGACTAGCAGATCAGTGCTAGCATTTTCCTAAATATTTAGAAAAATAAATGGCAAAAAGGAGGAAGAAATCTGAAATTTCTGAGTAGCTGAGACAATTTATATAAGGAAATTCAAGCTTCAGAAATGTAAGGAAACACGTGCGTGTTTGCTAGAGACAATATAAACCCTAGAAGAAGCAGAAATAAATCTTTGAAGTGTAATTGCAAGGCAGTCTTCTCCCATTTAATTGATATTTAGACATTGGCTAACATGGATCTTTGCCATTTAACTGACATTAACAACCTTGGTTAACTTGGTTTTGAGCTTTTTATTTTATTACACTGGTTTGTTTGTTTTATGTTAATTTCACTTTAGTGCTTGGATTCTTGTAAAATACTTTTTTTTTTCTTTTCAAAAACAAACATCAAACATCCAGATATCTGTTTTGTTTTAATATTTAAACATTTACACACATCTTGGGCATAATTGTATACGCATTTTATAGCATGAAAAAGCAAACCATATTGATTGTAAATCCTAAACATCTGCACTGCAAACCAAAACCATACTTTTTTGTGCACCTTGCTTTTTCTAAGTTTTTCTTCTCATCATACTTTAAATATTTCATTTTTATTAAGTAATTGCTGGCATTACTTTTGGCTTATCCCACACCTTTTTTTATTTTTATTTTATTCCTTTAAACAGTTTCTCTTTTCTCCCCATCTGTTCTCTGCATCGATAACTTGTTTGGAATAAACAAAGCTTAAAAAAAGGCTTTTCGACCACAAGTCTGTTGCTGCTACAGTCACATAGGTGCAGTGAGCGGCGTGCGGCAGCTGAGAGGGTTCTGCTGGGGCAGAGTGGCCTCTTCAGCATCCTCCTGTGTCCTCCCGGCGTCAGCATAAGTTCAGTGTCCTCACTGCTCCCGCGTGCAGGCACACCACCTTACCGTAAGGCATGAGCTTGCAATGGGTCTCCAAATCTGTAGTTACTGACGGTGGACGCATGGTCACCGTTGGTGCCTCGCGCTGTCACCGTAGCCCTCAACAGAGGAGCGTAAATGACTCGTGGTACGTAGTAACTTGTTCACACACCTGTGCTTTGCTTTCCAGGGCTGGGCACTGGAATTTAGTTAGGTGGCTTCTAATTGTCTTTGGAATAGGCAAAGAGAGAAGTGCTTTCTGCCCTGAACGCCGTGTACCACTGTACTGTATTAATGTCAATCAGCTGTTAATGATAGTGGCAGCTATATTTTTAGATGCATTAGAGTTCCCCCCCCCCACCCCGAGTCAGTATTCTAGTTTTTCTGTAAAGCAATCCGTATGTTTACTTTTCCTGGTTTTAGCAAGCTTTGAGATTGTCACAGTATTTTAATCAGCTGGGAAAGTGTTCGCTGAAAAGGAAACGACTGCGCATAAAGCTTCTTCACATCAGCAGTAACATTCTGCTTCCTCAGGACACCTGGATATGGTGCTCATCGTGCTGTCTAGTGGGAAGAATGTTCCAAAATTTGCCAAGCAGAAGAACTAAACACAACCTCATTTCTTTTCTCTCTGTCCAGTTATTGTCTTTATCCATCAGTAATCTCAACTGCGGTTGAATTTCTGATTGTATATTTGCATTTTCATTCAATCTTTCACCAACTGTTCTTCACCCAGGGGTTTGGGGGGGTTCGGTGGTTTTTTTTTGGTGATCATATGTATGGATTCTTGTATACAGCGCTAGTTACAAGGCACAGTGAACTTACAGTGAGAGAGAACATCAGTGTGCTGCCACTGCTCATTTGTTGTACAGTTTTGGTTGTGATGGAACATCTGATGAAGTTGCCACACAACGGAGCAGCTTTAGAGCTGCCTGAACAAATTTCATTCTCTGTCATTTCTCTTCTTCTCCTCCTTGTGATCTTCCAGAAGCTTCGTCTATTAAAATGACACAGAAAGCCTGTTTTCATCCATTTAGACACTCAAGCATGAGGACGTCATGTTTGGACATGTTGAACTAGCTGTTGTAGCAGAAGAGCGATGGAAACCAAGGACCACTGTAGGCAGCTAGATCGTATAGGCCTTTTCATAGATTGATTGAGCTCAGTCTTAAAACTGGTTGCCTTACCTGCACCTGCTCTGCTCTGTTTGGATAGCTGCTCCCGTATTTGCCCAAACCCATGTCTTCTGTGTTTTTGCTTTTCTTTCTATACATGTGTCTTTGAAGTAGACTATCTGCAGCCTTCACTGTGAGCTGTTGTCTGTCAACACTCATTAGGCTTCTGTAACAAGTAGGAATTAGAGTGAGTCTGGACTTTGAGCATTGTAAGTGATGCAACTGTGTTGGTCAACTCTGGATCTTTGATGTGTCAGTGGGTGCGAGCTACTATATTTTCTGTTGTTCCTCTGTTCTTGTTTCCGCATGGAAGGTGTGTGTTCCTCCTCCGTTGAATTTATTGGCCATATTTGTTAGTGCTGTCGTCAGGCTTAACTAGGTCAGTGTACTACAAACAAACATTACATGGCATGAAATGTGGATGTACAGATGTCTCCTCCACATAATACCCCCTCTCCCCTCCCAAATCCAAAACAAAAACCCCAAACCCTTCCGTTTGAAGTTACTTGCTTGGCAGTATTCATAAATTCCTTCAATATTCTCAATGTTGTAGGGTTTAAAAAGTGAATTACTGAGATCTACAGATGACACATTTCTTCAGAAATACTTAGGCATGGGCGTTGAGTTCAGTCACATATCAGAAACTACATTTATAAATGAGACATAGAATTCATAAATATGTTTATAAAACATGGGGTTCAGGCTTAACTGATGAAGTCCCACAAGTGTAAGTGTGGAATCCTAATCACTCTTTACCTTCTTTAACTGGTCTTTATCTGGTCTAGAGGGTTTTTTAAGTACTTAAGTCTTTTTTTTTCTTTTTCTTTTTTTTTTTTTTTTTGCGATGAACACTTTTCTGTTCAAAACAATTTTTGGAAGACTATTTCTTTTTATAAATCCAGGATTTTCAAATGCTCTTTACTTACGCTTTAGATGCCTGTGTTTTTATTTACTTAAGTGTTGCTTTTGATTTTGAACACATCATAAAGAATTTTGCTGTTTCTAGTCTGAGACTTAGAGTTACAATAAATTCTTTACTCCATCATGATTTCATGCTTACTGGAAATCCTTAGTGAGAAATAGGTTTTATTTTTCAGGAGATACTTGGTAAGTTTTGTATACATTCTGATGTAATTTGCTGAAGATAAGTCGATTTGTCTTTAGAAGTAGGCACTGGCCACTTTTGCTTATGGAGTCGGACACTGCCTGAATAGATTTGTAGTCTTGTTTTCCATATATTGAATACAGTTATTTCATTTAATTTTTGGAAAATGCATCATAAGAAAGCTGTCCTCAACAAGTACTTATATTAGAGTACAAAAATCACTGTGTTTAAATGTAAATAAAATAGCCAGTTTTGAGCTGGATGAGTAATTTATAAACTGTTCTAGACATCTTGACTCAATGAAAGTTCAAACAAGTTTCATTGCAGTACTTGTTACTAGCTTTCTTTTTTCTTAATGTTGTATTCTGACTTTCCTGCACTAAATATGTTTTCAAGTTAAGGAAGTTGTGAAATTAGCTTGAAGCTGCGTTAACTGGTTTGGGACTGTATTTTTGGGATCACTGGCAGATTTCTTGGTTGGTATAAGGCTGATTTTGAGTTCTAATAGGAATTTACCTATGAAAATATAAATTAAAGTTGATACTCCCCACGGTGCGCAAGTGTAACTTGTGTAAATAAAATTCTAGCTACTTTGTTTGCTCAAAGATAGGCAGCTTTTTTGAGTTGCAAAATTTTTTCTCCCGCAGTGAAACAGCTTTAGACTTGGAATATACTTTTATGTGACACCCCTTTCAAGAAGCGAGAGAGGGGGAAAACTGAGGCTTTTACATACCAGGCTGGCAAATTGTAGCATTTCTTTCTAAATATTGTTCACATTTGTGCTCACGGAAAAAGTAGTGAATTGTAGACTCATGAGATGTAATACGAGAGAAACTGTGTATATTGATATGTAGTGTCTGGTACAAAGTCCCTAGCAATGAATGCAAAGGCTGCCATTGACTCCGCTGGGCTTTTATCTGCCTATATAACAATCGGTTAAGAGAGTTTCTTTCTTAAATAGAAGCAGTGTGATTTGCTTTTTTTATACTGCTGTGCGTAAGTGTAGCACATACTTCAGTGTGGCGTAGTCAACAGTAAAGTGGTTTTTTTTTTTTCTGGCAATAATTAGGTATTTTCCTTTTTAAGATTATTTTCTATTTCTGTGATTTTTAAGGATTTTTAATTTTCATGGATATGAATTGCAGCAATAAAAACTGTCAGTGTTCTTGGTCTTGTTGCAACCCTTTGTCTCAGACAAAATACCAAATAATTCTGGAGTAGGTGCATGCTCCATGACTTACAAGTCAAGTGGACAGCACCTGCCTCGTCTGAAACATAGAAGTTCCAGTTTCCACTGGATCAAGTTGGGGTATGCGTTTCTTTCAATATCTATGACTTTTATATGTATAGATAGCCCAGGAAAAACTAAATTAGTTTGAATTAATCTCTACAGTTTACAGTCTTCTCTGCCTTTTGTGTGTCTCTTACTATAGTCATCATGTATGCAGTTTTAACGCCAGCAGATAATTCGGTTCTGTTGGAAACAAGTGTCATCTGTTAGAAATCCTACCAACTGAAAAGTCAAACAAAAATGAAGCGTTTTGCCACGAGTAGCTTCACTGCAGTGTAAACCAGCTCACTCTTCCAGGGCGGCTTGCTTGGTGTTGCTTAACCTAAGCAGCGTCCCAAACCGGGTGCATGTGTTTTTAAATGCGTGTTTGCCCCTTCTGCGTATTTTGTATCCGCTTTCGTGTCAGCGAGCGCGGGGTGAGCAGAAGGCCGGCGCGAGGGCCACGCGGGCTGTAGCAGGAGGCTTTTCCAATGGGCTCCCATCTGTCAGGGCTGCGCGCTGATAAAGCTTGCGGCAGCTGGCTCGGCTCGCCGCTAATCCATTCATCCCGGCTGCGGATCAGAAGGTGGCCTGTCCCTTCTCGGAGGCCTGTGGACCTCGGAGAGTTGCCGTAGCCCCCGAGCGGTCCCGCTGGACCTGACAGCAAGTATAATGATGGGGCACACGCAACTTGAGCGAGGGGCATGTGTGGCGGCTCTAGGGCATTGTGCCGGGGACAAAGCCAGTCTCTCTCCTCCCAGCTGACCTGTTGTGCCTTCGTCAACAACAGCATGTTTGCAGTTGAAGTGCTAGCTATGGGTGGAAGATTGTTATTAATGTGTTACTTGGGAAGGAATTGTGAAGTCCTGAAATATTTTCCTGCGTATCGTGCAACTCGGCGCGCACAGTCCGCTGAGCAGAGTTAGCCGCTCAGAGCTCCAGATGGCACTGACGACTGTGAGAGACCACGGCTGTACGTGATCTTTCCTACTGCTTTTTGGTGTAGGCGTATTATTGCTGTTACAAATAATTTATGAGTATAGTGGTTATTTAAAACGATGTAGTAGGTTGCATTTCCCTCCCCTATCAAGGCTACATAGCTTGTTAACTAACAAAAGTAGTGAGATAATTCCTGCCCTAAAAATTTACTGCCTTTTGTGCACAAAATCTGTCATTGAGCCTGGAAGGTCTGAGAGGGGGGTTGCTGAGAACGGGAGACGCAGCAGAAGATTCAGAAAAGTTCAGAGAGAGAACAGGAATAGAAAGATGTCAGGGAGCATACGCGTGGCAGAGCTGCGCAAGAGCTGAAAAGCTGTAAAATGGGCTGGTAAGTTAAGACCTTGTAGGTGAGGGATGTGACTCTTCAATCATCTGTTAAGAAGTAGTAGTTCCTTCTTATGTTAAAGAGGACCTGAATATTTTGGGATGCTTGTGAAATACGGGATCGCCAAGCATCTGAACAATAAAAACAAAAGATGTAGGCAGGGAGTGATTAACTGGCTTGTCCCTTGTTGTGGTTCCCCGGTCAGTAGAAGCAGCACATCCTCCGCTACCACATGTCTCTTGCAACTGCGTCAATAGACGTGTAGCTTTTCTATTTATTTGACAACTTCTCTTAAAAAAAAAAAAGCTAAATCCCAGAAGTCACAAGGTAATTAAACAGCTCAGAAGAAATCGGTTTATCCCACAAAAGAAGTGCCTGTGAGTTTAACAGAATCCCAATCTAATGATTGGCATCGGTTGCAGCAAACACCTTTGGGGCAGTCCAGAAGCAAAATGGACACACTGCTACTGCTTGATTTGATCCCCTAATTGATGGTTGACATGATCTTCAGTGCGTATGACATGTCAGAAGATGCAGGACACAGCAATTTGAACTGACGTGGAGGATGCAGCATAAACACAACAAAACAAGAACTGCTCAGAGCTCTGTCACAAGCTTTTTACACCAAAGTTTTGTGGCAGAAAGTTGCAGAGGCTACACGAAAAGCAGTATCATATTTGAAACTACCTGTATTTGAACTGAGAGGTGGCCCATCTTCAGGTGAATTGCTTTAAAAGCATATTTAGATGAATACATATACAATAACAGAATAAATGGATTTTGTTCTCCTTTTTTATGATGAGACTGCTCTTCAGAAGGTATATTTTAAATGAATCATTGTGTTGAAATCCTTAGAAAGGAAGACTCAATTGTACAGAAAACATGAACAGAGCAAGCAATGCAGAATCTCGGAGCAGAAGCTAGGTTAGGAAAATCACATTCACAACTGAGTTGACTGGGCTCTGTGGTTTTGTAGCTCTGTGATGAACCCAGCCCTGGTTTGCTTCAAACATGAAAATCTATCTAAAGTCACTACACTGTAGTCCAGGCTTACATGAACAGTTAAACTCTCAATACCTTAAATACACTGTGGAAACATGAATAGATGAAACCGAATGTTAGATTAAATTGGATTTGGCATGGTAAGTTTATATAGACTTTTTAGGCCTGTGCTATTTCTGTGGGACGCTGTTCTGTTTTGAATCTAATTTTAGTTTGGAGAACTCATTTGATTTCCTTTTTCACATCCATATGTGCTCATATGGTGTATTTATAGTCTCTTTACTAGGTTTTCATTATGTTAACTCTAATTATTATAGCACTATGGAAGCAGTGCCATAGTTTTCCTACTGAGATATAAGTTCTTGCATTTAGTCAGTAAAAGTATTTTTTGTTTTAGTTAAACATTCTGATATCAGGACTTAGGAGTTCAAAACAGTAATTTTTTGAGGAGTATGTAAATGGATGCAAGAAGACGGCATGGTAAAATCTGGTCATAACAGAGTTTTTTTCTAGATGAATCAAATAATTTAGAATTTACTGAAATTTACTGAAAGTCAAACCTAGCATGTAAATAGAATAAATATGAATATACTCTGCAGATGTTGAAAGACACTATTTAAATAATAAAAAAGTTTTTGAAAAACTGAAAATAGCATCCTAAAAATACATGTTATCCTGTTCCCTTTTAGTGATTTGGTGGCTCCCAGAACATCTTTTCATACATGTGCATGAGGTCTTTCCCATTGGGCATGTCTCTATTCCTTATCTGTCACTATCATCTGTCTTTAAGGTGAGACTGGAACGGGTGCAGCAGCTGGCAGTGGTTTTTACTTGGATATCAATGCCAAGGATTAAATTTCAAGTGCTCTGTGGAATGCCATGTTCTGTGGAGAGTCTGTTATGAAAAGTGCAGAATCTATACAAATACAGTGTGACACTTATGTGTTTCTCTAAAAATACTGGCTATTTTCTCCTTAACTCCAGTTGTCTTCCTGGCTCAGTGGTATTCCCCGCCCCAAGGCATCAGTCTTTGGTGTAAAATGCTGTGTCCAAGACTCAGATCTCTGTTGGAGGGATGACAGAAGATTGGATGCGGCTCTCCAGGAGCACCTGGAAGAAGTTACTAGAGGTGGGGTTAGCACTAGTAAGGCGGATGGACGCTGGGAAGCCACAGGAGGAGAAGGGTTCGGGAAGAAGGCTGCCGGGGTGGACAGGGGAGGATGGGAATGTTTTGGGCTTTGATGAAGCCCAAAGGGATTCTTGGGGAGAAGGGTTTGAGCTGAGATCCAGCAGCAAAAGCTTGCTTAGAAAAAGCAGAGGGTGAAAATGGAGATGAGGACGTGGAAAGGCATGGTGAAGCACGATCTCGCTAATGAAGGAGAGACTGGAGATGAGGCATTAGTTGATGAAGTTGTCAGGTAATTTTGTTGGTTTCCCATGTTGTGGGAGAATAAATTGCCTATGTGTTGTGAGGACTTCTGTATGATTTCTTTCTAATATTGGATAATTCTTCTTCATGGTCTCTGACCTTGCAGGTGTTTCTGCAAAACCTCTCCCAGTTGTGCTGCCACCAGTGCTTGCATCCCAGAGCTTTTATTGAGTCGTTTTGTGACACGCCGTAAGCCGGCCACGTGGCCTGGCAGTGGTCATGTTTGAGCACTACCTGCCCCAGGATTCCCACCAAATGTAATGTGATGAAGGCTGATTTCAATAAGAAAATGACCATGTGTTTGCAGTTTGCATCAAGGCAGAAAGTAGCATTTGTCACGTATTTTGTAGTGGTATTTTGATGCTCCCATGTTTGTATGGGTCATTTTTACAGTTAAAGTCTGGGATATGCTATAGCTGAGTATTCGTGTTTAGTGCACTTCTGTGCCACCATGGCACTCTTTTTCTGGCCTTCTTCAGCAGTATATGAAAAAAAGTCTTTATCATCAGCTTTTATTTTGCAATGAAGAAATAGGTGCAGGGAAATAAAACATAACTGCATAATTTGGTGAGCAGGCTTTGACCTGAGCTTAAAGGCTTAAATGACTAGAAGAACCTACTTATTGCTGTGTTTGTTTGTTTTTTAATTAAAAGCGTGTGAATGGAAGACATATCCTATCCTGCTGCATAATTAACAAAATGTGTTTAACCTGAAATATAATAGACAACGTGAATGGATGAACAGAAGCAGAAACAGCAAGTCTTGGAAGGAAGTCACCCAGGACTTGTGTTGTTTATTGATATTGAAAAGGAAACTGATATAGTAGAAATAGATTAAGTTTGTAGCCTGAGGCTGAAACACAGATCTTTTCACCATTCACAACTTTTTAGGAGGATCCATTTGTGTCTGCAGCATGCCTTTGAGGAAGGACAGACAGAGTGAAGTTGTATGTATCATTTTTATAATACTTAAAAAAAAAATTGTCAGTAGAAGTATAGGCAGCCATATTCTGTTCTGGAAATAATACTTGTAATTCAGGTTGTATGTTTTTAGGTTTGCTTAAAATATCTTCTTAGCTTGTCTTTTCCCATGCCTTTTGCTCTGCCGCCTTCTTACCCTGGCACCTCCCCTCCCACCCGTAACAAAAAGGGAAAAAGAAGAGAGAAAAGGACAAGAAAACCCAGGAAACACAGTTAATTTGCTAATGCTTGTACATTTACTCTGAAATAAACATTATGACAAGGTCAGCAACACGCATAGGCACACTCCTTGATGACGGAATAGCTCTGCACGTGGGACAGATGAGGAACTCTTAAGCTATAATCACAGAAGATCATACAAGATCCGTTACTTGGTTCTGCGCATAGCACATTGCGTTATTTCGTTCTGAACAGGGACCTTCTTGCATTTGGTTCCCTGACTGGAAGGTCGCGCCATTACTTAGGAATTTTTTCTCTCTTCCAGCTTAAGTGCAGTTGTTACTGGGAGTTTTTACCCATTTCTGCTTATGCCAAATTGCCCTTTCTCTTATTTAGCTGTCTTTCCTGTCACGTTTATCTTCTGATTATTTTAATTTAGGCAGTTTATTTTACTGTAACGTTTTTCATAGGTATGCTTCATCTGTAACTAATGATGTACGTAAACTATAGCAGCCCAATTTTTCTGCAGATCAGGAGTAGCTCTCTATACAGTAATAGTTTTGGAAACCATTCATAACACAACATCCGGTGTTTCAGAACTGGTCAACTTCTGACATCCTTTTTGCTGTCCTTGATTATTATGTTGTCACCTATAGCATCTGATTTCCAAACTGTTAAAATTTATTATACCTTGGGAAGTGATGTGGATTAAATGTGAATAAATACATTTTTAGATACAATCTTCTCTCTTCCCCTGCAGTGATACTGTGTAGTAAGTGCACACCAATTTTACCACTGGAGACCGAGTTTTTCGAGGAGCACATGTAATGTCAGACTTATGGGTCCAGCACACCATTACCAGAAGTTACTCTGTACGCGTTGTCTTCCCAAAACTTTTTTTTTTACCCCGTTTGATTATTTCATTAGAGTTATTTCACATAAATAGTGAATACCTTTGTGATGCTAGGTTGCCCTACAGATAATTTTCATGCACTACAAAGCATGTGAGATACCTAAACCAGGTATTTCATGGAACTGAAGAGGAATAGCAGATTTAAATTGGTTCTGTATTTAGAAAAACTAAGCACCATAATTCACAAGTTCAAGTTCAGGGTAGTGACCCTGGCTGCTCCATTTATTGGCTTTTGAGGTAAAAGGCTGGTTCATGTCTTTTTGATCTTGAGGTTTCTGGTTTCATACAGCTATAAGAACATCCCACAGATGCTTTCTTTGTCTTAGAGTGGGCAAGACCATTTCTAATTCCAGATTGTCTGCTTGCCTATTATAGTGAGCACCTTAAAAAAGCTGTTCCTGCCTCAGGGGAATTCACTATCTTCCTCACTTTAACTGAACAACTGCCTGATGAAAGAATCTTACAGTCTTTCTGTAGCAGCATTTTATGCCTTAAGAGCTGGAGGTATAAAGATGAATGCCAAAAAGCAACAGGTTAGCTGCATCCAGGCTTTAAAGATCATTGTAGAGAATCTGGATTCAGTGGCTCAAAGGTCTTTGTGCGGCAGCATAGGTTTTAGACCATGTGTTGTTTGTCTTGGCATCCTGATTTCCCCCCCGCCCCCCAATCAATATGGTTCTGTGCAGCCCTTTTAAACCATGTAGCTTCATAAACTGACATGAAACCTAAAATCCTGGGTTTCGACTATTTCCTGATTTGTGAGGAATGGTTGGTTCCCTTAGTATGCGGAAACATCTCAGTTTATGGACAACTGGTTCATATCTAGCAAGGAAGTCTGTTCTTCAGGGCTGGACAGCCCTAACACTGGAAACCCTTCCTCTCTGTCTGGCTGAGATTTGTTGTGACAGATACTTCATTTTTAATGAGGGAGCACATTTTGCCTGTGAGCACAGAGGGCTGAGGGAGCAGAATTTTCTTATCCCTGCCCGTGATGACAGGATTATGTGAAAGGGACAGGCATTTCTCGCTTATTTTAAAAATGATCTTGTTTGTGTGGTGATGGATAAAGCCACCCCTAGGTACTCTCTTTCAATTCTCTTTGGCCCGCCCTTCAATCCACAAGAATCTGTTTCTTCTTTCACCTTACTGTGAAGGTGACGTTCCTTTTGCAATCGCCTTTTCCGGGAAGGTGGAAGAAATCCAGGCCCTTATTACTGATCCTTCTCAGACAGTGCTCTGGCTGGACAGGGTGCTCCTGTGCCCCATTTGGAGTTTCTCTGCAAGGTGTTGTTTTAATTCCTTTTAAACCCAGCTGTCAGCCTGTGTGTTTTTAGCCGAACCACTTGCTTCCAGTGCCAAGGCCCCTCTTTGCATCCTCAATGTCAAAAGGTTCGTTCTTCCTATAGTGACGAAGCAGATCAGTCCCTAAGGATATTTGTAGCAAATAGTGAAAGGACAAAGAGCGTAACCATATCTGTGCGGAGACTGTTCAACTGGATAATCAGATGCATTAAAGTCTCTTATAGGACTGTCGGGCTGGAGTTCCCTTCTGTCATCAGAGCGTGCTCAAGCTACTGCTCTGGCCTCACTGAGGAATACCACCATTCCTGATGTCCTCAAAGTACCCACCTGGAACTCTGTCCAAAACCTCATGGAGCTCAGCTCCTGCCGGGCATGCAAGGTACTCCGGGAGGGAAGTCCTGCAGCAATTCCTTACCTAAAAGATTCTGGGACCACTACCAGGTTTGTGAGTGTGAATGGGGCTTATTCCTGGACCTCTCTGCATTTGCCCTTCATGAATGTAAACACAGGTTTGAAAACAGATACTACTTACTGGTAGCTGATGTTCTTTACAACACACAACCCACATGAACATTCACGTTTTGCATTCCTCTTTCAAGTCCTTTTGAAACTCCTGTCTTTGGGATAGTGCAATCGGATTAAAAACTGGCGTGGCACGGAGCACACTCTGGTTTACATGCACAGGAGAGTAAGCGTGTGGGAGGACCACACTGGTATGTCAGACAGGTAATGGTACAGGGCATCTGTTCCTGAGTGACAGGGTGTATCTGTACCTGCTGTGGGAGTGTACCTATAAGCTGTGGATACCAAAGAACTGGAGTTGGAATATATAACCTTTCTTTTCCTCTTGAAATCTCTCTCCTTTTTTTTGTCCCATTATCTTCAGTGAAGTTTTTCTGCATTAAGATTTTAAGTTCAGGCAAATCTGTCATTGGTTGTTAAAATGTTCGCTTGATTTTAAAATAAGGTTCTCTTGTTCAGAAACACACTGTCCCATTTACTCCAACATGCCTAGCCATGTTTTTAAGCTTTGCTCATGTTCTTCTAAATGAAAATGTCACACTTCCTTTTCTAGTGAACTTGTGAAACTGGTCAAACTAGACTGACACAGCAGCATAATACTACACTCGCTACTTCTTCAGCTTTGTAGACAAAATGCAACCCTAACAATGCCTGTGTCTGGCTCAGGGTAGATTAAAACATGTGCTTTCTTGTAGGATAAATCATGTGGAAATCTAACTCACCTTGATGTGTCCTCTCTGTCTTTTTCTTTCTCTCTTTTCTTCCCTCTCTCTCTTCTTTTTTCCGCTGCCCCCTGTCTCTTTTGAAAATAGTGGAGACAAGTTCAAAGAGATGAGACACTCTTCCACCATTTGGAGTGAATAGGAGTGATAGCTGGGGGAAGGAAGAGAGAAAAACACAGCTCAGGTATTGATGTTGAGATGGCAGCTTTCTCTTCTCTGAATTTTTGAGCCTGCAAAAGATGGGAGGAGATAGCCCATTCCAGGAAGAAAAATCCTGGTATGGGTCACTGGAGACCCAGTGTACTCTGAAGTAGTTTGGGATCTTCAGATTTGTTGCATTCTTACTAATGGTATTTACACAGTTTTCCTTTCTGACCGCTTAACCCAGGAAGGTGAAGGTCAAAGGAGCAATTATCATCTGCAGCCCCCTCATTTCTCATTTATATGATAGAGCAGAGCAATTCTTGGATTTCAAAAGCTGATACTAACCCATTCTGAACAATATATATTGAATTTCTTGGTAATATGTCTATTTTCTTCCACTCTGTCCAAGATACTTAATGTATCCTCATGTTCCTCTTTGTTCTCTCCCACCCAGCAATACATACCTCACATGCACATTTGTGTAACACAGCCATACGTTAGAAATCGGTATTAGTGATGCAGTGATAAAATAGGCTAAGATGGCCCTTCTAATTACAAATATCCTTTGTAAATGTAAGTATTTAGGAATGTCAAAAGTTGCTTACTTAGCTGAAATGTGTATAAGTGTCTATATATATATATTTATGTTTATAATATTACAAAAATGAGGGAAAGAAGGAGTAAAAAGCAATGTGCAGTTCTGAGGGACAGACTCCAGGACAAGTTCCTGAGTAGAACAGTAACTTCTCACATGTGGTGATCAAAATGGCGATGGCAGTGACACAACTTACTTTTAATTGCCCGATTCACAAACTGAAGAACGACCATGAAAAATATCTGCTAGGATTATGAAGCCTACTGTAGATATGTTCCTCTTGTAGATAAAAAAGAAAACCAGTAGATTTTTTTTCCTAATGCCAGACTGCTTAAAAAACAAAGCAAACCAAATAGGATGGGTAGATAGAAGTGTATTGAATGGCAAAAATGGTATATTTATATATTTAAAGTATATGCAAAAAATACTCTGTCCCCCTCCCTGCCCCATTTTCACTTCAGGGTAATAGTAAATAAAAAAAATACCTCAAGCTTTCAATCCTGTGTTTTAGTTTATTAAAATTTATAAAAGCTAAATAGTGTTTCTTGCTGTTTGTTTCATGTTCCCAGGGCTGGCTTGTTTATCCCCAGGAAGAGGTAGGAGTGTCTCTTGGGATGCTAGCCTCACAGTCTGAGTCTGGGAACAAATTCATCTAACACAGCACTCCTAAATTAAAATAAGAGTTACTGGTTGGTGGTTATGGAAATCTGTTGAGGTGAAGATATACCACAGGATCTAAATTTAATTTGGAAATTATTATGGGCAGGTGCGATAGCACTAATATTCAGGGTGTCTGACATTTCCTACTGTAAGAGCCTGTTTTAAGTTGCTTACAGATAGTTTTTAAAAATGTTGAAAATTTCACAAAAACAGCTAGCTTTTTTTTAAAAATGGGTTTAAAGAAAAATGGGTTTAGACATACTAAAAAAACCCACACTACAACCCCTTCTCTTTAAACAGACCTTGCAGTCCCATTGTTTTTAGTAGAAACTTAAAAATGAACTGCTGCTGCGCTTGGCATGCAGGGTAGCTCACTTACCGTTGCCATAAATCTGCCCATGTTACCCACACCTGGCAGATCTGAGTTCGTAATGCCTCCTGCTCGGCCCAGGAGCGTAGCTAAATTCCTCCAAACGCCTTTCAGCATCATGCTCTCACCCGTGCTAGCAGCAGTGGGCTGTGCCTGGCAATGGAGAAGGCAGGCTGCTCTGAAAGCAGAGGTGAGGCGTAAGACCTGAGCTGAGGATGTGGCACGGAGGGATCATTAGCAGCCGCGGGAAGGGAGAGAAACCCGTTGTGGGGGTGAGAAGAGAGGATGACTGGCTGGAGGAAGGGGCCGAAGTAGGAGGAAGAAACCAAGGTCTGATGAGGAGCCGTAGGGAAGCTGGAGCTGCACCGTGGTAGGGCAGGAGTGAGATAAGCGTTGGAGGTGATGCTAGTGCTGGGGTGAGGCAGCAAAGGCTGGACACAGAGAAAGAGGAGGGGTGACACTGTGTGAGGGCAGGGGGAACGCAGGGCCTGAGTCCCCGGGAATGGGGACCACAGGGAGAGCAGAGACGGGGAGCTGTAGGGACACGAATTCAGAGGAGAGGAGGGTGAAGCCTCTATGTCTGCTGTGAGAGTAAGACCAAGAGCTTCACACGGGAAAGATAGCAGGACTAGGACATGAACAAATGGGAGGTGGCAGGGAAAGAAGACCACATCTGAATTGACATCGGCAACCTCAATTTTCAGAACTTAACTTTTGATCCTATTTTTGTGACCTAATACAATGTTTTAACATACAGGGCTCTGTGCGTAGGGGTGTTAAAAATATCTGACCTTGGAAGAACGTAGAATATCCTTACTGTATGAGCATTAGTAAAAACACAGCCTGTATTTCATGAAGTACATACTTCAACATCCGTGACCTCCAGTGCTCATATTCTAAACAATCATGACACATCTTGAGATTTGTGTATTTTTTTTAGAGGGAAGGGTTCATGGAAATAAGCTGACTGCAATCCGAAGCAAATATATATGAAATTTTCCCTCATGAGAACTACACATCATTTTTATATTGCAAAACTTCAGTTTTGGTTGGCTGTTTCTATGAAGGTGCTTGTAAACTGACGTAGAGGCTTAAGTTACAATGAACGAGGTTACCAAAAGACTTTCTGAAGCTGGGAAAGCTGGGTGTTCAATGTGATTATTACACTTACTGGTACTGTTTTCAAAGCTAGCTATGAATCTTACTTGATACCATGCTCCTCCAGCTTTCAGTATGACTTTGGCACAAAAAGAAATCTTTTGTAAAAGAGGTAGGATTTCATGCAAGCTTTTTTCCCTTCCTTCCAAATGTTAATGTAGCTCCTTTCGCGTCTTAATAAAAATTTTAAAGATCTTAAATATTCCACTGATAGGCTGTTACTCACAGTGAGAGCCAAATTAATCTGTGCTCCTGAAAGCTCATTGAAGCAAATACTGCTATCAGGAATGAATTTGGGCTCAAGTGTTAACTGCTGTCTCTCTTAACACCTGTTACATAGAGCAAAGGGAGAAAACTTGATCAATTTTGACTACAGCCTTTTACATAGCAAGAAACTCTCTGCCTTTTTACAGTTTCGTTGGGGTTTTGTTTTGGGGTTTTTTTGTTGTGTTTTTGTTTGTTTGTTTGTTTGGGTTTTTTAACCTTTAAAGTACCTGACTTTAAAGGGGATATCCAAACGTGTCTCTGCGGAGACTTAAAACAGCCGTTGTGGAAGTATTCTGAGGAGTGCTAATAACAGTGGTTTCTGGCAATTGCCAAATGGGATCTGACCAATTTTAGTAACATAGGGGCACTAAACCCACCGAGCTTGCTTTTGAAATGGTGCTTCAGTTTGAACTGAGTTAAAGTGATGTTTTAAGAAACAGTTTTGCACCTCGCAGGAAATGATAGACAGCTGCTAGACGAGGTAATGATCTGTCTTCATGTTTGATGCCTTCTTTTATCAGTCTGAGGCTTTTCACTGAGTCAGATCTATTGATTAGCATTAGTTTACTTCTCAGGAAGCCTGCTTTGCATTGAAATGTCATGGGTTTGGGATACTAAATGCATGCCAAACAAGAGCTTGAACTCTGTCTAATGCTGCCGGGTAAATTACATGTTTGCTGAGTGTTTAGCAAGGGTAATAGCTTTGCAGCCCCCCAAAATGTTAAATGGGGTCATTTTTGTCTCTCGAGAACAAATACTGGGGGGAAAAAATAATGGGGTTATAGGGAAGATACCCTGCCCTTTGCTTTAGGGAGTGTAGGTTTATGGAGTTACAGTGTGAGTGGAACTCCAGAAGGTTTGGGGTAAAATCTCTGCTTCACAGTAACTGGTGTGTCTATATTCAAAAGAATGATAATGGAAGAGTGGGAAGAGAAAGACGACCTACATCATTACTATTAATGAAATTAACTTACCTCTTAAAAAAAAAAATTCAAAAAAAAATATGAAAAGAACACACACAAGCAACTTGGGGAGACAGGAATTTGGTTGAATGCAATGTTTTAATGTAGAATACTAGGGGGCTTGTTTTGTTTTTCCTATTTTGCTTGCAGGGTTCCAGGTGCAACACTAAATATATGGTCACTTTGAAAGCAGCAGCTTAAATATAACACTCCTCAGTAATTATGTTAACGGCATTGATGGAGGTTAGCAGAAAGCTAAGTGTAACCTTGGGGAGGAGGAAGATAGTCTGGATATATTGAACAGGATTTTTAACAATCCAGTATTTTATATTCATTTTAACTTTTTAAATATGTATTGAAAATCTAGAATTTTTCTAAAAGTTTCTGGAAAATTTGTTGTTGTAAGGAAGACTGGAATGTAAACATTGATATTCAGTGATGTAATCTGATGCTTCATCTTTTACTTTATTGTAATTCTCGTGCATTTTTCCAGACAGTCCCCCCCCCCGCCTTTACTCCCTTTATGTGTTTTCTCTAGCTTCTTTTTCCAGACAAGTTTTTATACTTCACCATCCCATGATAAATATTAATTGATTGGGTCAATGTCTAATACCTACTTTCTGCACTACTTGTAAATAAGAAACTAACATTTTCCTAACATTTTAGTTGCTTTCATGTTATAAACGCAGAACATATTTTGTTTAGTTGGTCATTGTAAGAGATTTACTTCAGAAACACTGTAGGTGATACTGATTCCTTAAGACTTCTGGTACTGGCTGATTCTACCCCCCACTCCTCCAATCCCCAGGATTACAATTAGAAACAATTCAGAACACAGGTTCAAAAAAAAAAAAAAAAAGGCAATTTATGGTGAAGCGATTCTTTAAAATAACATGGCAGTATCCTATGTGTGCAGTCTTTCTTTTATGTGTTTGTACAATGTTTTAAGCCATTTCCAAGAACAATGCTGTATGCTGCAGAAATGTGCAGTAATTACTTTACAAAAAATGTTTGCTTCTGTTTAATACCTAATTTTAAATAATAAAGGACGTAGTGTTATTTAGCTCAGAGATGACATCATCTGAGAAAGGTGGCCATTAATTTCAAAGAGAAGATGTGATCAAAAATAGGGGAGGGGAGAGCATCTCAGGATGATTCTTGAAAGAAGATGCATCCCGTTCTGTGTATCTGTAGACAAAAATGAACTGCAAATGCTGAAATTTGCTAACAGTTTTAAAGTAGAGCTAATGTGTGGCATGCCTTGGCAAGCTGTATCTTGCCAATTTTTCTTCATCCCTTCAAGCATATGCCTTGCTTGCATAACCAGTTTTTTAGCCACATGGATTCAGCGCTCCACACTGCACGGAGGCTGTGCAGATTTATCGCTAATACTAAAAGAACATTCATGTTCAGTTGTTTTGAATAGCAAATTCAATCTAAAAAAAATCCTGGATATTACTTTAAAAAATAAAGAGGTGATCTGGTGAGCAGTGTGGATATGCCCCTGCGTGTGTCACCCATCTCTGTATGCATCAACTCTGCACTCTCACAACAAGAGATCTTTCCATTGTGGTGAAACTCCCTCCGCATCTCAAACTACCCCTAAATGGTCTTTAGCTTGGCCAGAATACTAAAGGCCATATGGCCCTATAACATTTTGTTAATGCTCTTCCAAATCTCAGTAAAAGGCTTTCTTTCCAGCAATGCTAGTATCTTGCCTGAATAAAATTAAATTTTAGTTCCTTGAAAGAAAATGTTATCAGCCTTCCTAGCAGCTGTGAGAATTGTGCTATGCTGATTAGATGTGACACATAGAAGAAAAACTGCTCTAGAAAGTGGTATTTGTGATTCAGTAGGTGACACTCTTCTCTCTAAACCCGTGCTGAATCAATGCCCCAGCAGTGTATCAGGGGACAGTATACCTTTTGCTGGCCCTGTTGTTCAGATGAGATGTAAAACCAAAGTCCTGGCCACTTGTAGTCATGACAAGGTTCCACAGTAAACTAAAGCAGAAGATAGGAGGTTGCCTCCGCATCCCAGTTTGATTTATTGGTGAATAAATCTAATGGAAAATGCACCATGACAGGTAGGTATGGTTCGCTTTCTTCTTTCTGCACGTTGCATACAGTTACTCTCTCTGCCGCTAGACCCCAGGAGAGGGTTTCCCACAACAGCACCCCTGGCAGTAGCGATGCACATGCTGCTTCCAAGCAGCGTGTTGATAAATAGGCTATCCAGTGTGTCCAGGAAGGGAACTTGTGTTGAAGGAAGAGGCTGAACAGTTTACTTTGGGGTTAGACAGGGGTTGCCATTTTTACGGAGTCGGGGATGAAGGTTTTCTGCTCTTAAGCATCAAGGGAGTTTTAGGTGCAGCAACTAGTTTTTTCTATAACATTACCTTTCACTTAAGTTCTTGGTATCTTCATTTCTTCATCTGTAGAAAACTTGTGTCAGAATTTACTGTGAGCCTAGGTTTTTTGCATTTATATAATTGTGAAGTATTAATTAATAAATGGTCAGACCATTATATGGAGTGCCAGAAAACTCTGTTTTGTCTTTGGGGTTTTTTGGGTTTGGTTTTGTTTTGTTTTTACTGGAAAATGTTACGTGTGAGAGTGCTGTTAGTTTTAAGATATTCAGAATTGTGTACTGAAGTACGGTTGGTAGCATTTGCAGAATGGCAAAAGACAGCTGAATTATGTATTTTGTAGGAAGCTATTAATTCTCCTTGGGAATACCATATGCAAACAAGAATACTTCTAAAAATTAAGCAAAATGTGCATACCATGTAGTCAAGAGGGGAAGGCTAGAACGAATTCAAAACATGTATAATAGCAAAAAGATTCTTACAGAAGATTACATTCTCACATGTTACAACATTTGACTATCTCAAAGATTAGAGCTTATTTGGTTATATTTAATACAGAGCATATGTGACTTACAGTAAGTATAAGTCTATAAAAGTCTCTTTAGAAATGCAGTTTAGTAGCGTCTCAAAGAATTGATCAGACTTGTACTTGACTTTCCAATGATACCACTCCTTTCTCTCCATCAGTTTGATGCCACTGGACTTTTTCTACCAGTGGAGGATGAGTGGACTCTTTATCCCAAACTCATCATTGGCTTTTTTTGAGCTAGGCTTAAATCTGGCAAACAATACAAAAGGCACTTGCTCACCTGGAAGTGATTTTTTTTTTTTTCTTTTTTTTCTTTGAAAGGTATTATTGCGGAGATGTAATTGTAGTTGGTAATGAAAAATTGAATATGGAAACAGAGTGGGCCATGGTGAGTGAAGTGATGTCCCCCTGAGCTCTGGTTCCATAGTCATGGAGGTTTTTCAGATGTATTTCTTAGGTAACTTCTGAAAGATGTTATAAAATTTTCAGATTTTGTCAAACCTGACCATAAGGGAGGCATGGAAAGAGCAAACAAATGAAGGGAGAGCGGGAGGAGGAGGGAAAGAAGAGAGGGAAGGTGAATTATGCTTTCATATGAACCAAACCAGACAGTTAAATGGCTCTATCCATGCCCAAATTGAGGTTGTGTTTATTAAAATCTAAAAAGGGAAAAGAATCAAAATACATCCTCTTTCTTCTTCCACCTGCACACACACTTGCATCCGAGTTTATTACCATGGTCACAGTATTGGTTGCTTCATAGTAAGTGAGTGAATAAAAGCATGGTTGCTCTTCCCAGACCAATTTGAAGGCCTAAATTGCTGTCTAATTCTGAACAACATGCATGCAGTACCCACCCTCTTGTCCATGAGAATAACCATGTATTTCAGATGCAGCCAAGGTTCCCATCAGTTTAGTTAAAGCAGCTTGTGCAAATTTATCTAAACCAAGCATGTGTATAAGCGTGTGCATGTGTGAAAATGAAAAATCTTTTCTCTGAGCAGCTAATCCTCAGTGGTGGGGGACTAAGCACGGTTTCTGTTGTTTTTTCTATGAAAAATAATCAGTGGTGTTTCCCTATAGGCCATTTTCCAAATGCTGGAGAAGAAAGGAAACATCATATTCCTTTCCCTTCTGTCTCTTCTTTTCCAGTATTTTGTTATTGCTGCTGCTGCTGTTGTTAACAAGTACAAATAACAATGTTATATTATTTGGCTGCCTTGGCTTTTTAGGAAATCTGCAAATTATGAATAATCTCTGTTCTTGAGCATTAAAAAATAACAACAAAAAAACCCAACCTAACAAAAAATCCAAACCCCAAACAAGCAAAAAAATCATTCAGCTTGGTTATCTGTTAATTGCTTTGTTTTTTCCAGGGCCTGGAGAAGGCCCCAAGGCTAACATGCCGCTTACGAGCTAACTTTCTACTTGCAGTATGTGTCTTACAAGCTTGCCTCCCTGTTCTCTTTTCATTTTCTCGCCTATGTGCTGATGCAGCACAACGGTTGAGTTGACTTCTTTGGGGGGCTGTTGTGTGAGAGATACCAAGGTGAGAATTTTTTTTGTTAGTTGGGGTTTTTTTTAAGTTACTGGAGTAAGGAATTAAGCCTCCTAAAAAACAGTCTGATAAAGAACAAATAGGCTTTTTTTTTCCCCTGTGATTTTTGGAACATGGATGCTCTAGAAGCCAAGGCATAGCAAGACACTGATTTACGTTGGTTCCTTCGTGTAGGATAGAGGGAACTGAAGTTTAGAATGGAGCGCTCTCCTGAGCCCTCAGCCCAGCAAACAACATGCATTACCATGACTGGTTCCATAGAAGTCGGTCTGTAGCAGCTGCAGGTAGAAGTCAAGGTAAATACTAGTACCATTTAGCCCTAAAGAATTGATTTAATTATTGCTGTACAGCAAAATGTGTAGAATAGGGCAGGTTTTCAGCCATAGAGATTGTCAGAATATTAAACTGTTAAGGAAACATTGTTCTTTGGGACTTTGGGAAGAGTACTTACAAAATTCAGAAGAGACTTACAGCCAGCAAGTTTTCATTTATTAATTGTGTATATTTACAGCTCAGATACCATGGTTATACTATTAATTCCAAAGACAAACAGAGCCATCCAATAGCCTGTCATTTTGCCCAAAAAATAAATATTTTTTCCTCTTCTGTTTGTGATTAAGCATACAACTTTTAATATATCCCTGTTTACGGGAATATATTTTCTAACAAACGCTGCTGAAAACTGAGTATGAATGAGCTGCAGTCTTCCCTTAACCTTTTCTCTCTTTGTTTTCTTCTTCTCATTAATGGACTGCCTTACTAGGTGCTGTGTACTGGTCACTTATGTGCACCAGCTGGGGAGTGTGTGTGAAATGAAAATTGAGATGTTGATGACTTGAAGCAAACTGGATCATTAGCAGAACATTCCCTCCTCGTTTTATTCTTCTTCTAGGTGCTTGTGTGAAAGCAGAGGAGGAAAAAAGAAAATTTTCTTCAGACTTTACTCACTGAAACACTGTAACTGTGCAAGTACCATCGGGGGGAGGGGGGAGAAGAGAGAGTGTGTGCACGCACGTACACACACACACCATAGAACTGGAGAAAAAAGGTGGAAAATTCAGTATCATTACATCTCGCAAAGCTGTATTCCATTGCTTTAATACATACCAAAGCATAAAAGCAATGCAAGTATTAAGAGATTTAATAGCATTAATGTGTTGCATCTCACTTTGAAAATAACCACTTATTTTAAACGTAACAGCTTTTGTGAATAATTGTGAAAATCAGTTTTCCTGTCTTTATGACTGAAAGCTGACTGGATTATATGAATTGAAGTCTTTTTGATTAGTTGGAAGTATGCTTTTTCCTGTATTACGCAAACAAAATCTGTTTTTACGCAGGTTTACATGAAGACCATAACACACAAACTACAGAAAGCACGGTGTTTATTTGCTGGTTTTTGTAAAATGCGGCAGAGGTAGTGCAGCCGTCCTAATTTTTCATACTGCGGAGGTGCAGCATGGAGCACTGTGTGCTGGGACATGCACGCTTTGCTACAGCTCGTTGCTAAAGACAATTGTCCATTGTAGAACTCTGTGGGTCTCATTTTGCTCACTTGTTGTTTTGAGATTTTGCCTTTGTGACATGGAGGTCGGGATGGTTTTTCAGTAAGGTAATATGGACTTACGCAGTTGGTACTCAGAGACGCAACACAACTTTTAGCTCTTGAAAAGTGAAAGATTGTACATCATCTTAATTGAGGTCTATTGAGGAGAACTACATATTTGTGTATGTGTATACATAAAGCTATTTTACCAATAACCTAACATTTGCTACCATTTGTGTTCTGACCGAGCTCAGAATTTGCATTGAAACATGCGTGCAGCAAGGCTAGGGAACAAAATCCAGGCAGGCCAAATGAAGTTAATTCCTGTAATTGAGACTCAAAGAGCCTTGTATTTGTAACGTTAGTGTCAGCTGCCTTTTGTGAAGACAAGTAAATTACGTGCCCTGTAGAAGAGAGATGATTTTCCACTGAAAGGTAGTTTGTGAGATCCAAAGCCAAATTTAATGTAAATCTCCCTCACCTCTGTAGTCATCATTCTTCCCTGCTTAAAATACCCTCCAACTCGTGAAGTGCTTTGAACGGTAGTTTCTGTTAAAGAAATGCATTAAGAAATTATTTTTATATGTGTATATATAGACACACACATAGATGCTAATGCTGTGGAGGTGAGAAGACATCTGCCTGATAGCTCTGAGCTGTCATAGTTGGATTTGAATTAACACCGTTTCTGTAGTAAGTTGTCTTGTACTTTACTCCTGTTTTGAAGAGCTTGTCTTCATTATTAGCCCAAGAAGCTGGCCATATAGTCCAATAGTTATTTTATCCCTTTAAAATAGAATTAGGTTAAGCCTCCTTCCTTAAAGACAAGAAACACAAGAAAGAGCCAGTGCAAGTTTTCTTTTCTTCCTATTTAATTTGATCTATCAAATTTAAAAGTTATTGCAGTTACTCTTGATAAAAGTGTAACTGGGATGGGGGCAGTGAAGTTAAAATAAAAATAACCTTTATTAACTGTTTATAACAACTTCGTCTCCTATACAACATCTCTCAATGGATAGGACTGATAAACCTATGCATTTTTTTTCCTCTTAAGATGATGTTAATGGCTTCAGTTTGTCTGAGGGTTTTTTTTTCTGAAAAACGTGTTTTGTAAAGGAATGAAATACTGGCAGTCATTCCAAAATTTTGGTAATACTTTAAGAGGTATTTACCTTACCTTAGAAATAATGCTGAATTCAAATTTTGGGAAATACCGTGATTTAAACAAAGTAAATTGTATTTTGCACTTAATCTATTAGTGCATGTTTAACCAAGGTGTTCCCAACAAATATTCTTCCTCTGGTGAGGCAAGTGCGAATTAGTCAATGTAACAAGTTCTAGTAGTTGTTCATTCCTTCTCCTAAGGCAAAAGTTAAGATAGTTGTTTGGCATCTCAAATGCCAAAGTGACTTAACCTTTCAAACTGTGCTTTCCAAGGCTGAAAGGCTGGCTTTTCAGTAGAGACTTCCTGGATATAGACTCTGTCCAACAAAGACTGTCATCTTCACACAGCCCCCAACTTCTTGGCATGTGTTTTGGGCTCTGTTAGCTTGTAATACCAGCACCAAAGTGTTGGGGTGACAGTTCCGGTGTTCACAATTGTTACTGTGCCTCAGCTCAGTAATGGAAACAAGTGACGGGTGCAGGAACTGTGCTGCACCTGGAATCCTCTGATTCCCACCTAACGTCTGCACAGAAACAGGTCCTCTGCTCATAAAAGGTATCATTTTTTTAATATATATGTGTGTGTGTGTGCATATATATCAATGTCAGTATTTGGGTGGTTGGCTTATCAGGGATACTTCTGAGGGAAGAATATTGAGTGCTTTAGGACTCATGTTCATGTTCTTGCATTCTGGGACCAAATGTGGATGTGCAGAAGTCCTGTCTTGAGGTGCCATTTCAGAAACACCTGTGAAGTCCAGTCCCATTTCTGTCTCTTCCAAAGCAAGGTAGCATGCTGAAAGCAAACAAAAAGAGCCAAGTTAAGCTGTAGATATCTTTGCTGAAGGATGTTGCAGATGCCAAAAAAGTACGTGAGTTCAAAATAAAGATTGGACAAATTAGTGGAAGAAAACTCCATCAAATGTTACTTAGTACAAAGATGTGTGACCTCTGGTTCAGCAAGTCTTGAATTACAAATCACTGAAGATTGGGAATATATCTTAAATGGATGTATATAGCCAAATAAACCACATTTTTCAGCTTGGTGGGTGGCTGAAATTGTGAGTGAACCCATATGCAAGCACAGAAAGCCAGAAAATTTTATTTCCTCAGCAGTATCTGCAGAGGAGCAAAACAAACATGACCCTGTTTCAGGTTGCTCTGCCCAGGATTCTGGATTACTTGCTTGAGCTGAAAAGAAATGGGCTCTGTTAAGTTTGCTTAGGTTGCACTTGCTCTCCCTCTCTGCCTGGAACTCACAAGTAGAGATTTTCTCAGTGCTAATTCACCCCACCCTCTGAAGATCGCTGAAGGATCCATGCAATCTCTTCTCTGGCTGAGGAGTAGGTCCTTAAGTGAAATGTCAGTATCAGCCTTACCTTCTGGATTACTCATCTGTTATAGCCAGTGTCCACCTACCCTCTCTGTTATTTTTGCAGAGAAGCAGATGGTTGTCTTCATGTCTATATAATCTTGGCCAAAAGGAAAGAAGAGATCCAGGGCCTTGTGGTGGACCCTTAATTAAGTACTTTTCAGGTCAAGGTAACTTCTAGGACGCAAGCTAAGTTTTCCCCTGAGGCCATGTCAGAACTCCATTTGAGTCTCCACAGCCTATCTGCTCATGTTCTCCTCTAACGACTTGAGGCTTCCTTTTATGTCTTCAATTTTTTGTGATCAAGACAAAAAGAAAAAAATATTCTATCAGGAGGACTCCCTCAGCTTTCTGGATCTGTGACTAGAAACTCCTAGTGCCTGGTGCTCTCAACACAGAGACTGTCACTAGTTGAATGATGCTGTGAGGGTCAGTTAGAAAAACGGAAGACACATGATGACCCAGGCATGCTCCACCATAGCTCAGGTAATGCCAGCAGATTTTCTCTCAAGTTTTTTTCAACATTCAAACCTAGAGGGTTGTTTTCATATATTTACCAAGCTTTGCACCCTGTTGGAGCCTGGCTGATTGATGCTGGTTTGGGGAGAGCAGAGCTTTGATCTCTCATGGACTCTGGAACTGTCTTTCAGGTAAATGGTATTTTGTGGGAAGTACAATTTGGAGCTCACATGGAGAGGCATTTAAAGGAGATGGAAAGGTTATTTACTCATAGCCATTCTGCCTCTAAGGTGTGTTATTCTCCTATATTTTCACAAACCATCCTGTTACCCTCTCCTTGGAGTCCCTTAGGAAAAAATTTCTCAGGTTAGGAACTGAAGGGGAGGAGTACCCGCCATTGATGTCGTAGCCATATGCAGGGCACGTGGAGGAAGTCATGTTTGTCTCCCTCCTCTGCAGATACTGCTGAGAAAATAAAATTTTCTTAGGCTTTCTATGCTTGCATATGGTTTCACTCACAATGAGACTGTACACATAGACAATATTTATACAATACAGTTACCTATAACTATACAATACAGTTAACAATTATTGAAGAATTTTGTGCTTGAACAATAAAGCCATGTTTATGAAAGGTTGTGGGGAACCTAATGAAGGATATTTCATTCTGATGGAATAAATTAGCTTTGTTACAGGTTTCTTGTTTCAGAAATTGGTCCCATTGTGCTATGGAGCACGTAGAGCTCTGTTTGTAAATCTCTTGATGCATGGTAGAAGATGAGAACTTCAGTAAGTTGTTGAATTGCTACGCTTGAAACTTCTTTGGCTTTCCTCATACTGATTTGAGTGCCTGGTTTTCGTACAGTATTAAAACAATCCCAGTTTTCCAGTCCCTGAAGAAGACTCAACTACTTCCAATGACCATGAATTCCCACTTTTGCCCACACCTACCATAGTAAGTTTCTTTTCAGAGAAACCTTGTCAGGGAGTGTGTGTAGTCTATATAAGGATTTTCCTTGCATACAGTGCATTGGTGTGATCAGCAAGTAAATTGTTTGTGTTTTGGGGGTGTTTCCCACTCACATGTGAACAGTGGGTGATGACACTAGTTCAAACTGGGGGGAAAAAGGGAAATATCCAGGAGCGGTGGTAATTAATCTCAATGTTAGTCTCTTAAAGTGCCCAAGGTCGTATCTGCCTAACCTATCTACTGCTTGTCTGCTGATTGTTCATTACTGAAGAGTTTTGAGATACTTGAACTGAATCATAAATAACCCATTTCTGTATTGTTCTCATGTTTCTTCTTTACCCATACCTTTATAGGATGTAGGTTTTCAGTGTTCTGTACGGTGAAACAAGTACTTTGGCATTTTTTCTTCAAGAGCTGTTGCCCAGTCTATTAGTTATTAGTTCCTCCACTAGAAGCAGCACCATGCCTTTCAAACAGTTTTCTTCTGATATGGGTTGCATTTGGAGGACTGCATTAACTGGCTTAGTCTCCTGTTTCAATCCTGCTTTATTAAGTTGATGATATTGGGCCTGACACTCTGCTAATGACAATTTCATTTAGTGGTAAAAGGAAGGGAATGGAAGGCAGCACTCATCTAATCATGCAGGCGTTCGTCTGGGTTGGCTCCTTTCACATGTTCTGTATTTTCATAAGTTTTAGGAGGATTGGACCAGCATGTCAAATATTTATGGATATATACCTTATTTTCCCTTTCAAGTGTTAGTTCCACAGCATGGAAAGAGATGTGAGTAATTCCTATGAGGCAGTACAGGCTGTCTTAGAACTTTTTAAAAGCAGTTTTCAGAGCTTTGTGATTGTGTGTGTTAAATGTTGCTATTGGATTTTCTAAGATTTGGAAATAGAGATTTAGTTACCAGCAAGGGAATTTTCTTGCTTTTCTAGAGTTTTGGAAAGCTTATTTTCAAGGAATTGGGGTCACTTTCTGTTTAACAGGCACTGAAAGGGATGGCTTTTTTTTTTATGCTTTGTATGTCGTAATGGTCTTGTTGGCAGTTCTAGAAAATCATACATACAAAGCATTAGTGTTTTCATTTGAAGAGATCGTAAGCCAGTATAGTCTACATATTAAATGTTTTGGTTTTTTAAGTATAAACAGACCATTTGCTTTCTGTACGTGAGCTAAGTTGCTTGATTTTTCAATTGTTGTTACTGCCCACATAGTAGTACAAGACTGAAAAAAGTATCTTCTGCCTGATTTAAAGTCACATCTGCTGCTTACAAGTCATTATATCTGAACTTACGCTTGTCCATATTAAAGTACTGATAAAGTGCAGGTGTTCTCTTTGAAAAGATGGTGGCCATTCATTTGTGCTTTTCCCCCTACATCAGAGAAGCTTACTAGATTTTTCTTCCTCCATGTCGTTCAGTTCCTGAAGCTTTTTTTTGCCTTTTCCCCTCCCCCCTGGCCCTTAAAACTGACCATTAGATGAGAGAGCCTGCAGAGGCACATAAAGTGACAGATCATCATTCCTACAGGGCCTCCCAAAGCTGTTATGGGGAACGCAAGTACAGTGGGTGAGATTCTGCACTGTGCCTTTAAAGGCTTGTCATCAAAGAGCAGCATTCTTAGCAAGTTAACTACCATGAGGTAATATGATGAGGATGAGATAACTTGGGTTTTTCAAACAATTTAGCAGGTCAAGGTAACCCTTAGGTTCCTCTAAGGATTTCAGCTTTGTTAAATCAATTGAGAACTACACGATTGTGGCAAGGAATTTTACCTTACGTTGGCCATCCCGAATGCAGCGCACAACTCGCCCTTGCTTGCTGCATTCCCCAACTGCAATAGGGCTGGGACAGGATTCCTGCAAGAAAACCGTAAATTGTCTCCTGCTAACAACACGGAGCTCTAGTACTTTCAAAGCCACTGCACTTGATTTTTCCCTGCATAAAAAGCCTAGATCAAGCTAAAGATATTACCTAACGATTACAGGAGGGCACTGGGTTCACCTTTTTTTGGTGAACGCAGCAGAAGGAGCGATTATTGCTGCTGCCCTGCATGGGGCCGAGGCAGAGGCAGAAGCCTACCTCCTCTGGGAAGCCTGGCTGCCTGCTTCCAGGGCGTTCTGACTCGGGAGTTTGCTTCAGGGTTTGCATTGGAGGGTGGAGGGGAAAAAGAGATGAGGAGGGGAAGAAGAGATGAGGATGGAACAGGAGCTGGATTTTTGTTTCTTGGAACCAAAACAACAACAACAACAACAACAACAAAAAACCCTTCAGCCTCTACATTCCAGTGCTTGTAGGGGGGCATTTTTTAGCTCTTGTAAAATGGAGGGGGAGGGATGTGAGAATAATGATCTAAGTACCTACTACAGGTTCACAAATGAGAAGACATATAAAAAGAATCCTAAATTTTCCTAAAAGTTTCATGTTTTGTAAAGCTTTTTCCCTTGTTTTGAGCCCAAACACAGGATTTTTAAGTGCTTCCGTTTGGTAAAACTGACTCCAGTTCTGGCAGAAGGCAAGAAACATGATTATTTTTGGCATTTCTCAATTATCTTTTTTCCTCTGTTTCTAATACTACTCTTTGAAGCCACCCCTGCGCCTTGCTCAAACTTGCAGAAAAGTTCATTTCAAACTGTGGGAAAAACTAGCCCTTGTACAGTTAGAAATAAGTTAAATTATATTCATTGAGGTATATATGCACATGCAGTCCTTACCCGATTTGCCTTTTCTCCCCTTTAAAGCAGAGGTGATATTTTTTCTTTAATTCTTTTGTGGGAAAATGTGCATTACGTGTGATTAATATGGCCAAATGTTTTGGGGCAGTCCTGACAATTTGTAAATGTGGACTTCTGTTTTCTGTTGGGGTGGGAGTTGTTTATATTAATTTTTTCCATGGCAGTAAGTGGAACCAATCTAAGTATCCCATTCAAATAGCGCTTTGAATATTTTTAATGCAATTGTCATGTAGCTTCTGTAGCACTAGATAACATAGCCCAATAAATATATATTCCCTTTTTAGTCTCCCCATATTTAATGTTAAGTAATTATGCCAGTATTTGGTTGTAATCACTTTAAGATTATTTTTTTCTGTTTTCAGAGATACAACCAAAATTTTCAAACCTAGGTCAAATTTAGATACGTAATGGCCTAATTTTCAGAGATGTGAAATTAATTGAAAATGATAAGCATTTCTGAATTATTTCTGAAAATTAGGCCAATTATTTCAGTGACTAAATATGAACATAGGTACCTAATAGTAAGCAATCAAGTTTGAAAAATTTGTAACATTAGCTTTTATATCTCAGAATCAATTCCTTGCTTGTCTACAGCGATCTCAAGTGCTAAACATCAGTGAAATTAATTTGTTACGGTGTGTGCACAGGAAAATGTTTGGACATTTTAAAAATAACCAGTTACAAGGGATTAAAGTTTTATCTGACACTTAGTATCAGAACAAAGAGCACAAATGTTTATTTTATCTTCCACCTTTGCCTATTACAGTCAATTAGTACTTTATTTACCGAACTTAGCAAAAGTCTTTCCATGTGCATTTTATCTGGTCTCCTCTTTCTTCTTCCCATCCTTGTCGGAACAGCAATAGTTCTCACCCTCTCTCCTCCCCTCAGTCTTTAATTTCTAGTTATTAGGGGGTTTTATTGAGGGTGGGTAAAACAGGGGAGCTGAAGGGCTGCTCTCGTTTTTGACTTGGAACATTCGATCTTGCCTGGCATGTCCTTGTTGGCCCCGGGTTTGCTTTTTGCACAGCCTTTAAGTTTAATTAATTTCCGTGTCTTTTCACGATGCAGGTAGCACAGGCCTTACAAAATTTAATGCGAAGGCGAACCTGGGAGAGCGGCGGGGGGAGTGGGGGGGGCAGACACGGCGGCGGT